>NC_044925.1:20049416-20088270 GCF_003576645.1 Ipomoea triloba | reverse complement strand
TATATATATATATATATATATATATATATATATATATATATATATATATTAGGATGTAGTGGGAGGAGTGAGGGTAGCTGTTGTTACAGTCCTTATTATGGATCCGCCAGTAATCCTAATTCATGGTATAATTTGTCATAAAATACATTAGGGATCGAGTTAGTTTAGGGCGAACCATTCAAAATGATATGGGCTCAAAATTTAAATAGCCAAGAGAGGCTGGCTAGTCGACCAAAAAAGTCAACAAAGAAGATGGACCGCAGAAGTTTTGAAGTCATATAGTTGGAACTTGGAAGTCGAAGATATCGCCAAATTCTCAATGGTTACACTTTGAATTTCTTATTCATTTATTTTTCATTTTGAACGTATAATATATTAAATTAATTAAACATCTCATTTATCGGAACTTGAATCTATTTTGACCCAATCAAAATTATAAGTGAACTTCACTAAAAATTATACCACAAAATAATAACTTTAAATGTCAATTTTAACTCTTTTTTTTTTTCCAACAAGGGACTTAATTCGGAATTAGAACAAGATTACAAGTATCTAATACAGTTGCACTTCTCATTTTATTTGATAAATTATTATTTATTACGTAGTATTATTTTAAAATTCTATGTTTTTTCAAATAAAATAATTTGAAGATTCTTGCTTTCGGTTTAATTGTAGAATTAATAATAATATAGAAAATAAATATGTGTAACGAAAAATATTAAGTTTGATTTTTTTTTTTTTTAATATCTCCAAACTCCAATATCGTCTTGCATGCGCTTACAACAGCTGTCACATACAAAAGGCGGAGGAAGGCAATGTTACGCCGCCGTGGGCAACGGCGGCGCTGTCGGGTTTCATAAACCCCAAACCAATTTAGGTACGTATGTTTCCTTCTAATCCAACCAAATTGGAACAGAAGCATGTATGCCTAAACAAAGTAATTAATTTGCCGTGTCCGCATGCCATTATTTGGTACGTTTAACTAATACAGATTCAACCAAACAATTATTATGTACTTTGATGAAACATCTGTTTTCATTTCAAATTGGTGATTACAGAATCGAACCCTAGTGATGTGACATTGATTCTTTGGGTTGAAAGACATTGAAAATGTATAGAATAAATACGATATTGTAAAGTATTATAAGTGTCAGAAAAATAGAGATTGAATTTGTCGCCTTGTTTTCATGCTTACTACCATTAATTAAACCTGTGGTAATAAATTTTAATCAAGAAGTACTTAGTATATCTTGGGGCCGGGCAAATTATTTGTATGGATTGTTTTCCACACAGTGCGGACCACGGCTCAAAACGATGTCCTTTTGGCGTAAAAAAATCTTTTAATCAATAACAACGTCTGTTGTAACTATTTGTGTTAGAATAATAAACTTTTTTGGGTAAGATAATGTAATTTAAGAATTAAAATAATATATTGTATGTGTTAAAATAATGTACTTTATACTTTAGAATAATGTACTTTGCGTCGTTTTGGAACGTGGTCCACATAGTTGTATGGACCACGGTCCATGCAATAACGCTCCATATCTTGGATGGTGTTTTAAAGCTCGATATTTGAATTAAATAAAAATTCAAATATGTTGGTTCAAATGAAATTATTTGTTGTCAATTTAATTGGGTACATCAAAATTTTCATTGATTTTATTCTTTTATTAATATTCTTTTTTGTATTGCCATCAAACTAAAAAGGAAAAAATATTAAATAGGCCGTTCAAATTTTGATAAAAAAAAATTAATTACTCTCAAATTTTTTAAAGTTCCAAATAAGTAGCTTCATAATATTATTTCTAATGTTTATTAAAACAAAGCATAATATACGTAAACATTACAGTACATGTGTATTATGATTGTAGTGTGCAATAAAGAATACGAATAACTGTTAACCATATTATCTTGAAACGGTGTCATTCTAAATCACGATTCACCTTACAAGACCAATCATAGTCTATTACGATATAATGAATGATTGTTAGATTTAGAAGTTAGCTAATTGGGTTTTCTGGGGTAAGGCTATTAGCCATAGTCATTTGGGCCAAGACCATTTATGAGCTTGGCCTTAAAACCTCCTTATGGGCCTCATGTCCCATCAAATTAAATTATACTGAGTATTTTTTATTATGAACATTTTTATTATCATTTATTCTATAAGCATTTCCCTTTTTTTTTTTTTAGTTAACATTGAATTATTATTTACAAAAATTAATCTACTTTTAACCTATGCATATTTTATTTGACATTTCTTTCTAATAGAACTAGATTTTCGACCAAAAGTATAATATGAAAAGTAGCTTAAAGTATAACGCGATCAAGTAGTAATATTGCAAAGAATGAAAGAAATATTTTGTAAGGAATTTTTCCACAAAATTTGAAATTTAAAAATGTCCCAAAAACGTTTTCAAAAAAAAAAAAAAAGCCTCAAAAACAGATCGGTAATACATTTAATCTATGGAGTAAAAATCAGTTTTTTCTTCTAAAATTGATTCTCTCCTCCCGAAGATGTTAGAAGTGTTTAAGTGTTAGTTTTTTAAGGTACAATGAATCACTACAAAATATTTAAGCACTCAAATATCTTGTACAACAAAGGTGAACAAAGGAAACATGAAAATTTTAGAGATGTTGACAAAATGTTTTTTTTTTTCCTTTTAAAAAAATTATTAATTTGATAAAATTATCAATTTTTTTTTGGTACACCAGCAATATAATCAATATTCAACACTTACACATCAATATCTATCACACTGAAACAATAAACTCCCAATTTGATTGAATAAGAAAAGCATTAAGGATTTTTTTTTAAACACTAGTGGACTCTAACTATAAGATTCGCATAATTGAGTTATTTCTTTGAATCCATGAATTTCTTTGATTCCAGCCTGGACTCTATTTAAGATTCGCAATGGACTATCCTTTACTAAGTTTTTTGAATATAATCTAGAATTTTTTTAAAACAAATAACATAAAAATGAGCAAGAAGCATTGACTTGGAGTGAACATGCATGACAATGAGCAACTAAATAAGTTTGATGCAAGATTTGTTAAATTGCATTTATTTTGCATGTGAAAGTCTTAATTTCTCAAGTCAATCCAATTATTTTAAAAAAATTAATAAAATAAAATATAACATATCTATTTACTCTCTGTCTAGACTACTTGTTCCAAACCTTTCGGAACCATCATTCATATATCTATTCTCCCAAACTTCACCCCTGTGACAAGTTGAGCTGCTCATGCGGGCATCATTCATAGGATTAACCTACTGAACGCTTTGGCCCAACTCTAATGCCACACCCTACCAACATGCCTTTTTGGCTCTCCATGGATCTTGGGATGGGTTGATGGAGTCTAGGCTATAGTGTGGAGAAGTCAGGAAACCTGAGTTATAAAAAATAAAAAATAAATAAAAAAAAACAAAAAAACAAGAAAAAAAGGAAAAAAGAAAAAAAAGTAACGCTCCATGCATGTCGTATCTGGCAAACGTGAGATGGGAATTGATTCAGGCATCATACATGTGTGATTATGCAATTCACTCTTTAATCTGGACGGTGAAGTATCTCGCGGCTCTCACGCAAATGTGTCGGCAGATATTTCAATTAGATTCTCAACAATTGAAAAGCTATCTTTCCAAACCGCGTCGACAAATCTCAAATTACGTGAGTTGTCAAACTTTGGTTACTTCCCATTTAAGCTAACTAGTATGCCACCTCTGCGATGTACGGAATGAATATTAGACAACATTATAATCATACTATTTATTCAAAAGTACACAACTTAACATAAACATCGATTCAATTCATATGTTACAAAATAATTTAAATATATATAGTTAATATTAATTTTACAAAAAGACTAAACATTAATATTAAACTTTAGAGTTAATATCACAATTCACAAATGGTCCTTTGACTTTCATATTTGACCACAAATAGTCCTCCTTTAAAATTTCTGTTAAATAGATGTTAAATCTAGGAGTAATATCGTCAAATTGATTAATATTGATTACTTCTTTTTGAGAATTATATGACAAATAATTAATTTCAAACATTAATAAACATTAAGTTAATAAATATAAAAACAAAATGGACGTGACAAATCACATAAATGAACAAATTAAATAAAAAAAAAATCATGATTATTGTTCGCAATTTATACTTGATTAATTATATTAATTCAACAGTGGCGGCCTTCAGTTATGTCCCAAACAAAATGTTTGATTGATTAATGAAGAGCGAAAACTATTAATCGGCCATGTATGAACAACCATAAAATTAAAATGATGGAAGCAAGATTTTTTTTAAAAAAAATTCTACCATTTTAATCTGTTGGTTAAATTAAAAACAGATAAGATAGCTCTAATATTAAATCTTCATTTTGTACGCATAATTACGAGAATAAGATGTATTGTCTTTTTATTTAGGACCATTTGTGGTCGAATTAAAGTCGAGGACTAAAAGGAGTACTAGCATAATAGTCAGAGTACCATTTGTGGTATTAACTTTACAAATTGTTAAAAACTTTGTTATAGACAACTTTTGTTGGAAGAGTACTCTCCATTTTGGTCTAAAATAACAACTTAAAAACTTTTAGGGTTGATAACTCCAGATAGAGCCACATAGAGTTGTCCATGTACGAAAAACAAGTTTAATTTCTTCAAAAGTAATCCAACATTAGAAATGCTTTGACATTGACTCTTATTTATTGTCATTGCATAAGACAACTAACATTAGAAGGAATTGTCTCCTTTGGAACTTAAATGACAGCTGAGGATCTGATGGCGTCAATGTCAATCTTGGGATCAAAACTCGAGTACCTTAAATATTTCTTGACATAAATTTTGTGTCAATAACATGATCTCCTAATTTATTAATAGCCAATCTTATTAATTGCATTAAACAACCGATATCGTGATAATAATACTAATATAATAATATTATTATTATAAATATTTTTTTATAAATAATAATAATTGAAATACACTACATATAAATAAATAAATATATATATACGTACATACATAAAAGAATAAGTATTATTAGTTTTTTTAATAATAATTTAAATATAGAATAATATTAACAAATAAAATAATAATAATAACAATAATAATAATAATAATAATAATAATAATAAGCATGTACAGGTTTTTGTAAGCAGCCCAATATCCACCTACAGCCCAAATATAAATAACCTCTAACGCGTGTCAACCCAAATTATTTCACCCATTTCATTTCATCTTCTTCCTCTCGACTTTCACTTTCCAGAATAATCTCTTCCCCTCCCATTTTAGACAGAGTACTCCGTCTGTTACGCCGGACAAAACCATCAGTCTCTAAATTATAAAGTAATAACTGATTTATTAATTCTTGTGTTATGAGAATTATCACTTTATCACCAAGTTGTTAATGAAGTGGTGTTTTAAGTCGTTTCATTAATTGATTTGTTAAAATCTTTCATTACTTTTAAAAAATTTAAGTTGATCAGAGTTATAAATGAAAATTATCCTGTTTCCCTTTGTGTCCTATCAACTCCGCACTTTAGTACTTGGAAATTTGAAAATGCAAGGGAATTTTTATTTACTAAATATATTATTCTTATATTTCAGTCCACAAGAAAAAACAAAAATTCATTGATTTTGTAGTTCTTGCAAGGAAATTTTTATTTACGAAATATAATATTCCCAGATTCTAGTCAACACTAAAACACAAAAATACAATCGAAGGTGTGCGACATTCACACTTTTCCTCATAGTTCCTGAGATATAATGAATTTAATAAATATTTGAGCACTCAAATATAAATGTCTTGTCGAAAAGCATCCTCAATACTCAAGATTTTTTGTTGAATTTTAGGAAGTAAAGTAGGAGAGAGAGGAGAGAGAGAAAAAGAAAAGGAAAAAAAGATTTTGACAATTTAAAAAAAAAAAAAACAGATGCAATGGTAATAATTTTAGAGTGGCCACCCGCTGGCGGGCACTCTGAAGCGTCGTAGTGGGCTTGTGGAAAACATGCGCCAGCTGGGGCTCGCAGTGCTCAAAATGCGCTTTTTAAAAAAATCTTGATAAAAACTAAGGTCTTTGCAGGAGAAATAAAAAATAAGAAAAAATCAATGCTCACATCAGTTAAAAATCATACAACCAGATTTTAGCTCTGCAAAAATCAACAAAAACACTCCTCTAAGTGAAGAGCTAAAATCACATTTCTCTCTATAAAATGCTTCATCCATCAAACAAATTCTTGAAGGGTGGTCGGTTGAGTAGTATGGTTGCTTAGTTTAGCCATACTTGTTAAACAATATTTAATGTGTACTAACAATTATCACACGTCAACCAATCCAATCTTATTATATAAAACCCATTACTTGGCTTTGTAGAGATTGACATTCATCATGCATGATGCTCCAACTTACTCAAATTAAAGTCTTCCCATCAGATCAACATAATCACAAATTTATGGTTCCCCAGAAAACAAAACCGACCACTTTGTTTCACACTGCCTAGTCAACTTCTACATCACATGTATCTCCAATAATATTCACACTATATATATATATATATATATATATATATATATATATATATATATATAAGGGGCGCTCAGGTGAGAACATTCTCCCGGGAGAGAAATAAGAATCATTCACAACCGTCCACGTATCTAGATCAACGAATTAGCTAGACGTAATTTTAAAGAAACGACATAGTAGCATTTTCGTAAATAATTGAACATTGAAGTACAAGTAAAATGTATTACAAGTACAAATAACAATTTCAAAGTTATGCACATGAATGTTCAAAGTTATGCATCTCAAGTTTAAAAGAAAGAAGAAAACAAATACCTAAATGTTTAAAGTTATGCACGTAGTAGTATTCTTCTTTTATCTTGGGTCTTCCAAATACCATTTTCAAAAGAAAGAAGAAAACACAATTTCCAAAATTATCCAAGTAGAGAATCCATAACTGAAACTTAGAATGAGGTAAGAAAATATTTTTCTTTGATTTAACACTGGAAATAGATAGGTGCAGCAAAGTGGATACGTTCACTAGTCAATTCACTCTTATGAACTCGAACAAAAACCTATGCACTCGGAGAAGAAAAGGGTTAATTCCAACAGTGGTCCTTCGAGTATATTGATTTTTTAAAATTAGTCCCCGACTTTTAATTTGGACAATTTAGGTCTCTTGACTTTCAAATGCTTTCTAATGTTGCTTATTTCGTCAAATTTTGATTAAGTTGAGGTCAAATGAAGTGGTAAATTGTCCATTCACATTTTTAGTATACTATTACTCGTATTTCTCTTGTCCTATACGTTCACCTGTGTCCTCTCTTCCACCTAAAAGCGCAACACACTTACACAACATAGTAGCAGCGCCACCAGTTATTGCCCCTTCCGACATCTTCACTTCTCTCCCAGAAGAAATAAATCTGGAAAAAAAGGGCTTTCTTTTCTTCATCTTCTACTCTTTCCTTTGCTCTGTTTCTTGAAAAATAGGGTACACAATGCTTCGATTGTTTTTCTTCCTTGTTTGTTTTCTTGTTCTTCAGTGTAGGTTCTTTGCAATTGTTGTGATTCTTGATCCTGTGGATTTCTTGGCTTTACAAGTTGTTCAGAAAAGCTTGGATGGTTTGCCTGGGTCGAACTATTTTGGTTCCTGAGATTTTACTTCTAATTCCTGTGGCTTCGCTGGAGTTTTTTGCGATGGGGATAAGGTGGTGGAGTTGAATCTCGTCGATCTCAAAGTAGGGTCGCCGGGATTGATTGGACGGATTGGTCCAGCGATTGGGAAACTTTCTGGGTTGGCTGAGTTTAACGTTGTTCCAAGGAAGATAGTCGGTGCATTGCCGGAAAACTTGTCGGAGTTGCTGAACTCAGGTTTCTTGGAATCAATCGTAACTTTCTCTCTGGCGGGATTCAGTCGGCGCTTGGTAAGCTCTAGGGATTGAAGACGCTCGATTGGTATTTAGTCAATATGATCTAAGGTCGCATATAGGACATGTGAAATACAAGTAATAATACACTAAACAGGTGAATGTACAATTTTAATTTACCCCTCCATTTGACCTTAACTTAACCAAAATTTGACAAAAGGATCAACATTGGAAAGAATTTGAAAGTCAAGGGACTTAAATTGTCCAAATTAAAAGTCAGGGCCTAATTTTGGAAAAGCAATATAGTCGGAGGACCATTGCTGGAATTAACTCAAGAAGAAAATTAATGCACCAGCCAAAACAAACAAAAAAAAAAAAAAAGAACATATTAACTTACACAAAATTATCATAATGCCACTGCATTTTAAAAAAATTTCCTTCATTCTGTACTTTTGATTTGGATTAGATCAATGACTGATATTTAACCCTATTTTTTACGTAAGAACTACTTCGCATTTGATCTCTCTTTTATATATATATATATATATATATATATATATATATATATATATATATATATATATATATATATATATATATATATGCACCATTTGGTACGCATCACCAAAAATTCACTACACAATGTTTGGAAATGGACAGTTAGGTGTGCGGAGGTATGGTACATTATTTTTTTTTTTTTGGTGTGTTGTGTGTTTTGTGGTATATTTGTGCATTTCATTGTTGTGCATTTTTCTAACACTATTGCCTTTTTTATGTAGTTGTACCGATCGCACGTTAAGGCGCCACTGCATTTGAAATGGAGTATGTATGTATGTATATATATATATATATATAGATAGATTTTTATTCAAATGTGGCCACGCCCTTACGTGCGGCCGTGCGGTTTACACCACTCAAATGCACCACTCAATATTACGAAATGCACCACTCAATAACATTGAGTGGTGTATTTCATATTTAAGAAACACACCACTCAATGTATTGAGTGGTGTATTTCGTAACATTGAGTGGTGCATTTTTTAACATTGAGTGGTGTAAACCGCACGGCCGCGCGTAAGGGCGCGGCCACACCTGAACATGACCATATATATATATAGAAGACCGATCAGGTGACAATCAACTGTACAGGGGAGAACTGAGAACCAATCACAGTCGTCTACGTATCCAGATCTAACGGTTCAAAAACACTATTTAAAAAAAAAACACGGTAACATTTTCGTAAGTAATTGTATTATTTTATCAGTACAAAAGATGTTATTAGACATTTATCAATTAGGCGACGTAATAGTACCATTCATTGGAATTGAGATCGAATTTGACACTTTCTTCCTTTTATTTATTATTATTGGTGTTGTTGATGATGATGATTTATATGCGTTATCCTTCAATTAGAAAAAAAAAAAACATATTTGCAAAAAGACAACCAAATGAAATTGAAAAAAGCAGCACAGTACTACAAAAGGATTTAGTAGAAAAGGTATTCATTGTTTATTTTTGAGATTTGGTTTAGTTGGCCATGTTTTAGACTTTAAAGATTGCGATCCGATGAAGAAAAGAAAGATTAAAGAAGCAACCCATCTTTAAATACTTAATGCCCACCTTCTAATAATAATTTATAAAGCATGAAGTTTCCTGAACCTACTAATCATCTTCCGCATATTATAAAATGTCGAAAATGTATTGTATCTTCTATTATATTATAAATAAAAACAATGCCAAAGGCCACGTTGTTGAGCGGTATAGCTGTGACTTCTCAAATGAGAGATCTCAGGATATTGCATTGTAGCCGTGTCAATAGTACTCAAAAATAAAATAATAATCACATCTACTATATATATATATATATATATATATTATACACTAATAAGAGTCCAAGAAAGTTAGGACTATAATGTGTAGAAAAAATGACGGTCAAATTATTAAATCAAATGGATGGTTCAGATTATTTAGATTTATATTTTTCCTTGACATTTCTTAATTTATCCTTAATTATATGATTATCCGTTAAATTTTCCGTTAAATATTCTCTTTTCCGTTAATATTCCCTTAACTTTTAACTTATCCATTAATTTCTATAAATAAGGTCTTAGGTTCGAACCTCATCCCAATCAAAATTGACATAATTATTAAACAAATATTACGAATATGTTAGAGTATATTATTCAAAAGTAAGTACCACTATATTACTCTTATTAAATTAAATAAATTTGTAGTTACAAAAAAAAAATAATACATATGCATTTCTTTAATTTATAATTCGATGTCTACAATGCCTTTATTCAAAAACAACTATTCATTATCAAAAAATTTAAAAAGAGATATAATTTCATTAGTTATGTTGTCTATATTTTCTTCAATGCAAAGATTCCTTACCTTCAAATTTATTAATTAATTATATTCATTGCATTGTTCATTGTTTTCTTTTTACACTATCTTGTAATTAAATATCAAAGTTATACTAAAAAATAATGTCATATACACAAACACAACGAGACAAATCCACAACTTCAATACATCATAATCTCATTGCATGACGTTGCCCTCTATACTACTACAATAACTCAATTGCACATGACGCATTACCAACTACCAATAAATAAATAATAAGTACTGAAGATAAAGACAATGACAAAGCTACCCGAAAGAGAATTAAAAAGCTTAGAGAAATTCAAACGAAAAAGTAGTATTTATTTATACTACCATTTTTAGACTAAGTGTTTAGATTAGCATTTTTACAAAATTACAAATATTATTTTAGTGACAATTATAATCAATCTCTCATATATTATCTTGCATTCATAAACTTTAAATTACCGATTTAAATAAACAAATTCAACATTCGATTACATTTACATGAACATCTCCTATATAATCTTGCATTGGATATACTTTGAAATACTTATTTAATAATATAAATATTGGGTATTATCTCATTCGCACAATGCGCGTGAAAAACTAATTTTTTTAATAAATAAGATGATAATTATTTACAAAAACATCTCATCAAAGTATTTTTATTTTATAATTAATAAGCATAATACATTTATTTTCAAAAAAAAAAAATACATTTTGTCATTCACCGCTAGAAATCTTGTGTTTTCCTATTAGAAACAACCTTTCCAATTACTTTTGGATATGAAAAAGAAAAAATCTTCTATTACTTTTGATCAGTAATTAGAAAAAAAAAAAAAGAAAAAAAAAAGAAAGAAAAAAAACCCTTAGTCGGTCAAGTCCTTGACTTAATTTTTTTATTTTATTATTATTTTTTTATTTTTAGTACCATTGACTCTGTTACAATGCAATATTTGTTTATAACTATTTTCTCATTCTACTCAAGCACAAAGTAAAAAGTATCCATATGGTTGGAAAACTATTGCCATCTAGCAAACAATAAAATAATAAACTTATTCTCAAAAGGTAAAAAGTAGTTGAAATTCTTTATCACCAATAATGGTGGTTAGAAAAAGTAAAAAATTTTAAATTTTTGTGCAATTTTTAGGTGATAAGAAATAATGAACGGTAGACTTTTCCTACCATGATTATATAACTTTACATCATCTGAATAAACTTATTTCTAATTACGTGTATAATTGAATGTAACAATGAACATGGATCAATATTTACTTTTTAATGAAACAATAATCCTCTCATTTATTAATAAAGTTGAGATTTTTCAATTGAGATCTATTTTTTCATTTTGCTATTCAATTCCTTTTGATTAGAACGTTTTGTGTAAGTATTTATGAAATTTAGAACTATTGATATGATATAATTATATATGATTATAACATTTATTAAGATTTAGAATATATATGAGATATGCAGTATAGGGTAATACTATACTTAATATGCATTTTAAAATTACTTTCTAATTTTGAATTCTTAATGTCTTATATTGTGTTATTATATATTTTTTTAATTTGATTATAGGGTGGAATATTGTAATGACATATTCTTATCAGATGATAGGATATTCTAATTTACGAGTAGCCAATAAATTTAAGCCAAAATTTTGAAGTAGTGAGCGACTAATTGTATTTGTGAAGTTTTTCTTTAATTTATACTTGAGAATTTTTTCCTTAAATCAAATAACATACGTGAATAAAAATGATCATGTAATATCAACTTATAATTTAATTTTTAATTTCTTCATATATATAAAAATAAAAAGTATACTTGTGATCAAATTAATTTGATTTGAATTGGAAATACGGAGTATAATAATAAAGAGGTAATATAATGAAAAACAAGAATGAAAATACACGACTAAAATATTAGCATTACATAAGAAATATTGTCTAATCGTTACATTCAACCAACTATTTATACAAATATTGTAGTAGACACTACATCTGCTCCACCGGTCTGTATTACGGAAAATTGACAGAAATACGAAGAAATAAAGGAAAATTGACAAAAATACGAAATTTCTAAAAAGTTGACAGAAATATGAAAAACGCGTTTGGAAAATGCAGGTGGGTGTCAGAAACGCATTTCCCAAACGCGTTTGACTTTTTATTTATTTATTTCTAAAAAAATAAATCTGTCAACTTTTTAGAAATTTCGTATTTTTGTCAATTTTCCTTTATTTCTTCGTATTTCTGTCAATTTCCCTCTGTATTACTAGGGTATTTGACATTGAGTCTTCTAGCAGATGTAACAATCTATGTGTAAGTGCAACCGTCAACGTCAATTATCTTGTCAATATGATAAATATTTTAAATTAGTGGAATTAAATTTGAGTATCAATTTTAAAATTTTGAATAATTTAATCAATATTAAAAAGATTTGAATGGTTGAGAGATTGGATTCATATGTATCATGTATGTATAAAACAACCTCCTTGTACCATTGCAATCCGAAAACGAAATGTTTTTGAACATGAGATGATGAGAGGCAAAATTAATAGTAGCCAAATGTATCACAATCACTTTTATGGAGAAAACGTGATAATTTTCACTTCCCAATTCCCAGGGGTATGGCCTATATATGGGGACATTAACCTTAATATTATATACGTATATAATTGTAGATGGGCAAGCTTTGTTATCGCCACGTGGTGCCATTAAATGAGACTGAGCTGTACATGATTATCTCTTCCTTCTTTTTATTTTTTTTATTTTTTTACTTTTTTATTTTTTTATTAACGTTTTAACTATAAATTCTAAATTTGATTGTTCTTACTGTTGGTATATTTAATGAGCGAATATCAATTTTGATCCCACAATTATTAGTAAAATGATAATTTTAGTCCACATATTTAATTTCTATCAATTTTGGTCCACGATTATTGATAAGGAATGTACCCCGGGTACGGCCCTAAATATTTAATACATAGACTATATACGAATACGGGTATTAGCCCATCCTATATAATGGACCTTGGCCTCTCATGTAAAGAACTTTTGGCTCTCTCTTCTTCTCTTCTCCATAGCCATGCTTGAATTTCTCCCTTTTCTCTATGATTCAAGAGCACTCAATAACAGAGATAGATTGAGGGTCAATTTTCTTATCTACACTACACTTTGCATACAATTCCTTACATATTATGCTACAAGAATACATGGAAGAATTAAACATTATCAATTATTATTTTTGTACCAATTTTGGTCCCATGATTACTATTTTAGTGTCAAAATTTATCGCGCCGGTCACCCATCCGTTTAAGACGTGCTGAAATCTAAAATTTATAAAGGTATTTTTGTCTTTTTCAACTCAATATCCCAATTTGAGCATAAATAAAGAGATTTAAGCCCTAAGATCGATCGCAATTCACAGTTCACCTCCTCAAATTAAGGTAAAATGAGGAGGTAAACTGCGATTTTTGAATGATCTTAGGACTTAAATCCATTTATTCATGCTCAAATTGGGATATTAAGTTGAAAATGACAAAAATACCCTTAACAATTTTAGATTTTTGCACTTTTTAAACAGATGATGACCGGCGCGATGAATTTTTACACTAAAACAATAGCCGTGGATGAAAATTAGTACTAAAACAATAGTCGTGAGACCAAAATTGGTAGAAATTAAATATGTTGACTAAAATTGTCATTTTGTTAATAATCGTGGGACCAAATAAGTATTTGCTCTATATTTAATTTACTGATGTCAAATGTTTGTATAGACATATCAATCTTAGTCTATAATTGATGAGTTGTCTTGATAAGACTAAAAAACTTTTAAGGTTAGGGCTGAAATATTTTAGCCCGGCCCAATAAACAATCTCTTTAATAAGCTCGGTGCACCGAACGGACTAACCTGAAATTTAGTAGACATGCTTGATAGCCCGAGTCACTTAAGGTTATTTTTTGTTACAAACGTGATGTTATATATACATATATACATATATATATACATACATATAATACATATATGTATATATACACATATATATACATACATATATATATATATATATGTATATATATATATATATATATATATATATACATATATATATATATATNTTTTTTTTTTTTTTTTTTTTTTTGTAATTTTAGTATCTATATTGAAATGGTGCATTTTAGTACAAGATGTGGTGCGTTTTAATACATGCTGTGGTGCGTTTTATTATGTATGTTGGTACATTAACTGTGTTGTGGAATGGTGTGTTTTAATTCATCCGCTGGTGCATTTTCATACGTAGAATGGTGTGTAATTGTGTTGTGGAATGGTGTGTTTTAATCCGTCCTCTGGTACATTTTAATACGTAGAATGATGTGTATTTTAACACATATTTTTAATAAGTGTAATAGTGCATGTTTATAATCTGGGATGAGAATTTTCAATAAGTGGACTCTATCATTACTTATATGAGAAAATATAATACTTTTAAAGGAAAATATAATACTTTTACATTTTGATGTAAAAGTATTACTTTAAAAAAATTAAAAGTATTATATTTTTCCTTATAATTAAAAGTATTACATTTGTCCTCAAAAGTATTACGTTTTTCATTATAAGTAGCAAATACTTTATTCCTAATTAATACAGAGTATTACATTTGCTATTGTAAGTGTTAAATTTGCATATTGATTTGATTCGACCCGTTTCATGGATAATGATTCATGAGATGGTCTCACACAAGTTTGACCCTTGTTTTTGCTTGTTTGGAGAAGAGATAAGCTGAGGTGGAGGGAAGAGATTGTTTGGAGAAGAGATAAGCTGAGGTGGAGGGAAGAGAATATCATAGACGAGAGAAGAAAATTAATTTGCAAGGGAAAAGATTTTTATGGATTTCACAAAAAGAAAAAAAAAAACTTTTCTAGTATTCATGCACTAGGCGCGCCAAGCATTACACACGCCGGTTGAGCGCGCTAATAGCCATTTTTTTTTTCTTTCCCCCTTTTTCTAGCCCATCTCCCTCTTATGTGACCAAAAAAACCTGACAAAAACCTTGGACCGTTGAAATGTTGTATGTTAGCCACTCTTCTATCCCTTTTCTTTTTCTGTCACCCCAATTTGTTTCTCTGATCTATACGCCATTAAAATGTATAATTACAAGTTATAATGGTTGATGAATTCAATGTTCTTATACTCAATGAGACATGCTCTTTTTAACCTCACAAACCCAAACGAATGTTGTAGATTGTAAATGATGGGTACATCTAGTGAAACAAAAAAATTCTAAAGGGTTCTAGAATGTTTTAATGCTCGACTAATGGCGAAAGGCTGCAATTGAGTACGCAACAATTCACCATCACTTTATTCGTGGGTGGAGCGTGATTCTCATACCACAAGTTCACGAGTTACACCTTTATTTTTCAATTGAGCATTTCGCATAGGATTTTTATAATGTAATTTACTTCTCTTTTGTGATGATTTGAATTTACCCATTACATACTATATAGTAGATACAGATTACCTTCGTGATCTTAAAAAAAGAGTAAATATTACTATCACTATTATAATGGAGTAATTTGAAAGTAAGTAGTTGAGTTTATATAGACGCAAGAACTTAACAATGTCAAATCAACACCATAAACAAGGAATTAATACGCCATATATGCAGTTTCCTTAGTAATCCACATTGGAATTGGAGTACAATTTTGTTTACTTATTAAGTGAATTCCGAGGAAGACAATATTGGCCTGGGATGAGGTATCAACTTTGTTTCTTTTCTGTCTTGTGTTCTGTTAGATCATGAAAACATGGACCTTTATCCCTAACAAACTTCACTACACACAATATGTATAGGAAGACTTCACTACACAAATGACACAATATGTAAGGAAAGCGGCCAAGATGGAAATGGATCCGACTACTCGCGCTAAAATTTATAATACTTGATGGGGCCATGGGACTTAGCTTGAGGGTCCATTTTATTGAATAAGTCTTGGCTCAATTGGATGAAGAACAATATTAGTTATACAATGGATCCGGGTCCACCGGACAAGGTGAAACCTGTGTCCGTTTACATACTGAATGTTCGCAATTTGAATTGGGAACATTTAGTATGTAAATTGTGAATATTCAGAATATAAATTGCATTCAGTATGTAAATATGGTGGACTCGGGTCCGCAGAATAATTTGCCGGTGAAGAAGGAAGCATGAAGCAAAATATTAAAGGAGACACTACCACGGGTATCAAACCTTAAACCTCAAACATAACAACACAAGCACAATCACCCAAGTCATTCAAGATATCGTGTACAAGAAGGTAGGGCGCTCTATTTAACCGTGTAAATATCAATGACATCCAGGTAGCCTAGTGAGAGGACACATGTATGGCCAAGATTGAAAACTAGCTGATGTTGTACATTTGTCAACCATATGTAAGGCCCTCTACACTATATAAGGCACCATTTATTCCCTCTTAAGATATCATCATTGGGTTCACTTAATCCCTCTTGATCTAGTGGTATAGGTTCCTAACCTTCAACACATACACCGGGATTCAATTCCTAGTAGCTACGATATTATTCTTAGTTTATTCCTTGGGCTATAGCTTGTATTATTTATTATTTGGAGAGTCATTTTGGGCTAGTATCTCGGGTTTTGTACACACACTTTTGGACATAGCTCTCCGAGCAATAATACTACTATTTTTCTACACTCCGTTCTGTACTTCCATACGCGATTTATGGTGGACCCAGTCCCGACAAAACTTGTTAAGGAGGGAGCTTGAAAACGTTCACATGGACGTCATCAATGACAGTGTCGATCGTACCCAACCATTAAGGGCCCATAGGATGGGTAGTGGTCTGTGATTGAATAACAGCACGTCGGTGAACTTGCAAACAACCCAAGGAGGTAGAAAAAAAACTATTTCTATATTGAAAAATTATTAGCATATATATCTTGTTGGACTTGTAAGGCAAGGTACGCAACCTAGCATGCAAAAAATCTCGTATGAGGTCCGCAAGGTAAAGAAGAACGTACGCATCATCACCTAGGCTTGCAAGGCAAGCAACCCAGCGTGCAAAAAATCTCATACGAGGTCCACAAGGCAGGCAAAACGTACACATCATCACATGGGCTTGTATGGCAAGCAGCCTAGCATGCAAAAAATCTTGTACAGGGTCCACAAAGCAGGCGGAACATACACATTATCACTTGGGCTTGCAGGGAAAGTAGGGCAACGTGCAAAAAATCTAGTATAGGGTCCACAAGGTAGGCGAAACGTATGCATCAACAGCTGAGCTTGTAGGGAAAGTAGCCCAGTGTGCAAAAAATCTCGTACGGGGTCCGTAAGGTAAGCGGAACATACGCATTATCACCTGGGCTTGCAAGGTAAGCAGCCCAGCGTGCAAAAATTCCCGTACGTGGTTTATAAGGTAGGCAGAACGTACACATCATCACCTGGGCTTGCAGGGCAAGCAGCCTAGCGTGCAAAAATTATCGTGCGAGGTCCACAAGGTAGGCAGAACATACACATTATCACTTGAACCTGTAGGGTAGGGTACGCAGCCCAACATGCAAAAAATCTTGTGTGAGGTCCAGCTCTGCATTCAGCATATTACTATTGCTTTTCTCAACGGTCACCATATCTTATCCTAATTTGTAGCAGTCAATGCTTTTAATCCTGCATTTCAGTGATCGATATATTCCGTTTCTCAAGGGACCGCTAAGTTACCCCTTAGGGTGAAGCATATTAGTAAGCTCGCGTGGAACAAAATATTAAAAGAGACACTATTATGGGGTATCAAACCTTAAACCTCCAACATAGCAATACAAACACCAACTACCTAAGCCATTCAAGATATCGTGTATAAGAAGGTACGATGCTCTATTTAACCATGTGAAGATCGTTGGCGTCCAGGTAGTGGGGGGACACGTGTATGGCCAAGATTGAAGATAAGCCGATGTCATACATTTGTCAACTATCTGGAAGACTCTCTACACTATATAAGGCAACCTTTATTCCCTCTTAAGACATCATCCCTGTGTTTACTTAATCCCCTGGTCCAATGGTATGAGTTCCTAACTTTCAAACCTTACACCATAGTTTGATTTCTAGTAGCTACGATATTATTCTTAGTCAATTCCTTGTATTATTTGGGGTGTCATTTTGTGCCAGTATCTCGGGCTTTGGGGTGTTATTTTGGGCCTAGTGTCCGAGCAATAAAATTATTATTTTCTTACCCCGTTATGTATTTCTTTACCCGATTTATGGTAGACCCGATCCTGACAAAATCTTCAATACTAATAAAAATTAAATTGTTTGTTACTTATTAAAGGAAGTGTAATACTTTTGAAGTAAATATAATACTTTTAAATCAAAATGTAATATTTGAGAGTTTAACAGTTATTTATGAGAAAAAATATAATACTATTTAGGGATAAATTAATTGATGGTTACTTATGACTTGAGAAAGTGTAATACTTATAAAGAAAAATACGATACTTTTAATGAAAAATGTAATGCTTTTAAATCAAAATATAATATTAGAAATTGAAAAGTAAATTATAAAAAAATTACAAAATTCAACATGTCTCACAGATCATAGAAGAAGATTTTGTACGTTGTATCTGAATGAGTAACGTTTACTTTCTAAATTCACCTCTTAATTATGTGTATCTATAATTCTATATGCATATATGATATATACCAAATGGGCAACTAATTATGACAAACATTATTGTAATCATAACTGTGTTTTAACTAACGCAAATTATACCTTTCAAAAACTAACGCAAATAATATCTTTCAAAAACTAACGCAAATTATATGTATTTTCATAGACAAATATCATATCATAATTGGTATGTATTTATATTTGAAATCTCAATCAATCATCAACCACTATTGATTGTGTACTCACGTATATTTCAAACTTGAATTCAATTCACTTTTCATCACATAATTATAAATTATAATCAGCTACAATTCTTGAATATCCATTTAACCAGGTTTAGTCCTTTGATTCATTAGAATCCATTATGTTCAATCCAAAAAAATAGACTAAATTTTGTTAATTTTAAGAATCGAAGGTAAATGCATTCAAATTAATACTCAAAGATTATATATATATATATATATATATATTGGGTTGCACTCCCATGCGAACTGTCGCCCAGGTAAGAAATGAGAACGCTCCACAGTCGTCCACGTGTCCAGATCAACGAATCAGATGCAATTTTAAAAAAATGACGCGGTGGCATTTTCGTAAATAACTGGAACTTTAGTGCACCTAGTTTCACTTACAAGTGTACCTATTTTCGCACCTATTTTCACTTACAAGTGCAAGTAATTTACCTTATTAATATTCATGCACATATTTTCGCAAATACTTTTACTTACAAATGCAAGTAATTTACCTTGTTAATATTCATGCACCTAGGTGCAACCTAGGTGCACCTAGTTATAACATAGGTTGCACCTAGTTATAACATAGGTTGCACCTAGTTATAACATTAGGTGCACCTAGTTATAATATTATGTGCACTTAGTATTGATGCTCACTGTACAATTCACTTGCACTTGTAATACATTTTACTTGTATCTGCAATACATTTTACTTGCACTTGTGCAAATAATTTACTTTGTTAACATTTATGCACCTGGTTGCAACCTATGTGCACCTAGTTATAGCATTAGGTGCACCTAGTTATAACATTAGGTGCACTTAGTATTGATGCTCATTGTACAATTTACTTGCACTTGTAATACATTTTACTTGTACGTGTGCACCTATTTTCACTTGCAGGTGCAAGTAATTTACCTTGTTAACATTTATGCACCTGGGTGGACCTATGTGCACCTAGTTATAACATTACGTGCACCTAGTTATAACGTGATGTGCAACTACATTCCGGACACGTGGCGCGCTGTGATTCGTCCGCAGTTCTCTCCTGGGCGGTCAGTACGCACCTGAACGCGATCCTATATATATATATATATATATATATATATATATAGGGATGAGTTTAGGTGGGGGAACCTGTTTCCGTGTGGTTAATTCGAAAAGACGAACCTTAGACATTAAAATGGCGCACCTTAAGTATACAAATCACGCACAAGGCTTAAGCACACAAATAAAGCACCTTAAGAATATAAACCATACACCTTAAACACACAAATGGTGCACCTTAAGTACACAACCACGCACCTTAAACACACAAATGGTGCACCTTAAGTACACAACCACGCACTTTAAGTACACAAACCACGCACCTTGAGAACCCAAACCACGCACCTAAAGTTTTAAAATGACGCACCTTAAGTTCAACAACTCACGCACCTTCAGCTTCAAGTTGATGCACCTTAAGTTTCAACAACTACTCACATTAAGCACAGAACCCACGCGCCTTAAGCAGAAAACCCACGCACCTTAAGCATAAAAACCACGCACCTTAAGAAGGAAAACCACTCACCTTAAATTTGACCTAGAAGAAAAAAATTAACAAATTGCCACCGCGGTTTTTTTTTTTTTAAATTTTTGTTAATCCTGGACGTTGATTTAAGTAAGATTAATGACTCAGATTTAACCGCACAGGACACACCCAACTGCATGGGAACTGAATTATACGGAGTACGTGTATATATATATATATATATATATATATAAGGGTTCAGTGCAGGGAAGGATTCCCGTGTGGTTGTGCGGTGATCTATTCTTTAAAAAAAAATTCAAACTATGCACCTTAAGCTTCTAATCTAATCACCTTAAACTAAATTAACATAAAAATGGATTTGTAGAGAAAATCTTATAAAGAATATTGTTTTTGTTTTGAAACTGCAAAAAAAAAAAAAAAAAAAAAAAAAAAAAAACACGCACCTTAAGTAGGAAAACAATACACCTTAAGAAAGGGATAACGCAACTTAAGCAGGGAAATAGCGCAGCTTAAGCCTTAGGCCGACGCAACATAAATTCCAATAACTAACGTACCTTAAGCACACAAACCAGTCACCTTAAGAAGGAAACTCACGCACCTTAAGAAGGAAAACCGCGCACATAGAGTTTTAGACCGGCACACTTAAATTTCAACAACTAATGCACCTTAAGCTCAAAACCAAGCACCTTAAGCACAAAAATCACGCACACACCTTAAGAAAGAAAATCACGCACCTTAAAAAGAAAAATCAGACATCTTAAGTTTGACCCATATGGAAAACGATCAAATTGTCACCGTGTTTTTTTTGAACATTGTTAATCCTGAACGTTGATTTTGGCAAGATCAATGACTCTCCTCTCACTGCAATTGAACAGTATTCCATATATATATATATATAGTTGTGTGATTAAAATTAAAAAGTTTCTTTCAAACTTATATAAATTAAAAAGCTTAAAGCTGTTTTTTTTTTTTTTTAAAAAGAACTTAATTCCATCTCAATAATAATTTTGAAAAATAATTATCATGAAATTGCAAATTAACATAATAGCCAATAAGTTGTACTACACGTTTATTCCTACCTGATTTTACTTTTTACTCTTTAACGTATTGAA
The DNA here is from genome assembly GCF_003576645.1 of Ipomoea triloba. NCBI lineage: Eukaryota > Viridiplantae > Streptophyta > Magnoliopsida > Solanales > Convolvulaceae > Ipomoea > Ipomoea triloba. Next base: position 20,066,483 of record NC_044925.1, on the reverse strand, counting down.
TAATTATTAATTTTAAAAAGTGATTCATTATCTCTTTTCTTCCATCTTATTGATGCAACTTACAAACCACGTGACGCGAATAGATATCTATTAAAAATATAATTAAGGCTTAACTTAGTAGATGAGAACTTATTGAGATCAGAAGTCTCACTTAAAGTTTGTTTCTAGTAGTAGGGTTATAGCCATTTATTCAAAATTAAATTGATTCAATTTACATCATCATAGACATGAAGCAGATCCAAAATATCATCAGGCGAAGTTGAAAATTTAGATTATCAAAAAAGAAAAAGAAAATATAATTAATGTTTTCCTCATGTTTCCACCCTGTCATCGACTCATTGCATTCCATGTTCGGGGCCGCACCAAAAGCAAACGTAAACAAGTAACGAAAGGAGTTAAAATGACCAAAATAGCCCCATCAAATGAGAAGATGGCACGTGCATTCCGCCTATAAATTAGCACTTCATCACCATCCACTTCCCCTGCAAAACTAAACTTGCAGTAGTTATCTCAATTCCCCATACTCTTCTCCTCTTTCTTAATTTCGTCACATATATAAAAATCGTCACTAAAGCTTCCTTTCAGTGAAGGAAAATGGCAGATGGAAGCACAGCCACTTGCATAGACATTCTGTTGGCCATCATATTGCCTCCCCTTGGTGTGTTCCTCAAGTTTGGGTGCCAGGTAAACTCTACTAGAAAGTAGAAACAAAAAATTATTGTTGTTATATATGTTTTGTTTAATGATTATGTGAAATTGAAGTTGTTGAGATGTTTGTGGGTTTTTAGGTTGAGTTTTGGATCTGTTGTTTGCTTACTCTGTTTGGATGGCTCCCTGGAATTGTATATGCCATTTGGGTTCTCACCAAGTGATCTCATCAACCTTATCCTTATCCTGTAACTGGTATGCTTCTTTCTTTTTAATTGCAAATCTTATACCAAAAAAAAAAAATCGATTAAGTTCTTTGTAATTTAACTTGAATTTTAATTCATTATATTTGATATTATATATTCTGTTGTTATTTATTTAATTATTAAGTATATTCTTTCTTAACCTACAGTGACGGATGTCAATTTATAGCAACAACTCAGTGATGGGAAAATGTTTTTTTTTTCTATAATTTTTTTTTTATCTTGTAGTACGCTAGTATGTTATATTTATTAGTAATTTATGATTTTATTTTTGAATTAATGGGATAAAGTCACATGAGATAAGGAATTAAGTCAAAGGGAGAGTTGCTCTTATCTGTGAGGACTCCTATATATAGATTGTTGGTTTAATTTGGTGTGATTCATAGTTTGCAATTTTTGAAGAAGAATTTTGAGGAAATATTAATAGGTATTAAACATTGAATATTGTAATAATATAAATAAAAGAATCTAAGATATTTTGCATGATCTAAAGGTCAGAATTTATTGTTGAAAATTTTATTTATTATATTCATCAAAATATATTAATTTAAATACCTCAAATAACGTGTGGGTAATATAATTTAATGGAATTTAAACAAGTGTTTCCTTAACATGGATAAGATGTGTTGTTGGGTGAGTATCCCTACCATCATAAAATGCAATCATGATTGTTTGCTCTTAAGAAATTTATGAAGGGGCAATAATAATAATAATAATTTACTCTTATGTTTTTATGTCAAGATGTTATTAATTAACTTACTTTTTTTTTTTTTACTTTAATTTTGTGTAATTTAATCTTAATCGGTTAGCGGTTAAGACAAAGTTGTTATTGATTTTCTATTTTTACATATAAAAATCTCTAGCCATTCATCCATAAAAAAAATGTAAAAAGTAAAAAGTAAAAAACAAAAAAAAAGCTCATTACTTTCATTTTATTTTCATTTTATTTTAACCCTAACAAATTTACTATTTACTCACTACTTGTACAATACTTTAAGCAATCACATCATACTACAATTCGAAGTTTTTTCTATACTATATAGCCTATAGGTGATGTAAGTGTCAATAGTCCATATATTTGACAATTTTTCAAATGTACGAGTAAGTTAAATTAAATTAGGTAACATCTTGAAGAAAAAAAATTGACTAAAAAAATATTCAAGGTATAGTATATGGGTTAAACTAATACTTTTTCTATAGAAAGACAATTATACAGTATGACAAAGAAATTAAAAGTTACATAAAACATAATGTTAATAGTGAGCGATATGATATGAGTTGTATTATTTTCTTTTAATGTCTTATCATACCACATTAATTTATAAAAATAGAATATGTAAAGATGATATATAATATAATAAGCTATAACTTATAAGGTAGTGATATGATATGATTTGTGCCCAATATTTTGGTTTGAATGGACACAACTATAAAACCTGTCCATGATTTCAAATTTGAAAAGAAAAATGTGGTGTGTTAGACCACATTTGAAAGCAATGTTTGACCAAATTATAAACAAAATTGGTTGCGTATTTACCTAATAAGTGCTGTGTTTTTTGTCGTGTTGCATTTTTGACAGGTAGAGAGAGGTGTGAATGCCATCAAGTTTAGATAAAGGAGTGCTTCTTCTCATTTACTTTTCATATAGTTTGATGTGATGTTTCCTAGTGATGTCTTTTATGATACTTGTGGAGTTGGATTATTTGTATTGTATGTGATTTTCTTGTATTCAATTTCATTTATTTAACAAATTAAAACTTATATTAGTTTGCTTTTATGCTCCTCATTTTATTTTTAATTTAATTTAAAATCTTGAGTAAGTCATAATAAAGGTTGGGCAGTTAGGCCTAGACGCAAAACAAGAAGAATGGGGATTGAGGTCCCCCACTGAAAGCAAGCAAACCAATAATTGCAAAAGCAATGCTAACCAAGCAGGCTTTATCCTAATCACACAAAATGTGTAGGCACTAGCACTTAAATGTTGACAAATTAAATATAAAAAAAGAAGTCAAAAACTATAAAGAAAAATAGATAATTCAACGAGATTTTATTATGAGGACTGGTGTTTTTGTCCAATTCGAAACTGTAGAATGATATACCGTGGACCATATATGGTCATGACGGAGGGAACTACAGTTGCGCAAAACAGATGCCGTTTCATCCGTCTGGAACTGCAATTGTGTTGAAAAGGAACTTGCAGGTTAACTTATTTTCATAGATATCGACTTCATGAAATCTTAAGAATGTGGGAACTGGATAATGGAGGACATATTGAGCCTGGAACATATAGATCAACCCAAGAGAATAACTGGACCAAGGAAGCCCAAGAAAGATATATAATATGGAGCAAATTAGGAGTCCAATAAGAATTTCGGTTTATTATTCATAATGTAACAAGGGGCAAATTATTGTGTGGACCATGGTCCACACAGCTGTGTGGACCATAATAAAATGTACATTTTTAATGTACTAAATGTATATTATTTTTGTACTGAATGTACATTATTTTTATACTGAATGTACACTATTTTTATATTGAATGTGCATTATTTGATAGTATGGTCCACACATCTGTGTGGACCATGGTCCACACAATAATGATTGGTAACAAGGACTCCTAATATGTGGCAGTCTAGGATTTTTATTCCTTGTACGGCTTTAAGCTCAAAATATGTATAAATAAATCCTCCCATACATGGGAAGGGGACAAGTAATTCTGAGTAATACAATACCTATATTCACTTCATATCTTTCGATTTCCTATATTCTCGTTAATTTTCGATCGTGTTGGCCTGCCGTTGACTATCCAAAAGTCATAAAACCAACATCAATGTAACAATGACTCTCAATATAAGAAAGTTTAGGATTCTTATTCCTCGTACGACTCTAGACCCAAAATATGTATAAATAAACCTCTCATACATGGGGAGGGGGAGGCAATGTTTACTACTCAGATGCAATTTCCATTATTCACAAGCAATATTCATTAATAAAAAAATATCTATATTCTCTCCATATATTCTCTCTATATTTTCTTATATACTCCTTATTTTAACGGTGATGTTGATCAGCCGTTAACTACCCAAAACAGTCCCTCAAGATAAACATTAATTTCATACAAATACAAAAATAGGTACACATATAGAACATTATTAAAGAAATAATTATAAGATCACGTAAATATCAAGAATATATATACAATACGACAAGGCTTGAAAAAGCCTGGTCAACCAGCCTTGTTGCAAGGGGTAACTGGTCGGTTCCCAACCCTACCATAAGTTAAGTGATTATTCTGGACAGCATGGTCGCCCAACACGTAGACCAGGACGCCTGTACACCCACTTCAACCGCAAAGGTCGGATCTCCTTTCCTATAGATTTACTAAACCTCAACATATCGATATGTTATATATTTAAAGAATAAACAATAAGATTGATAATTTTCTCTCTCACGTGCCTTCTCTCTTACTTTATTTATATGTGTTATATCTAGTGCTATACAACAATTTATTTCATTACCATCCTAATTTACAACAATTCTCAAATTTTTTGTAGTAATTAAAATATAAATCTATTTAAATATGGCCAAATACACTTAACTGAACATCAAATTGCAAAATAAAATTATATGTTTCGAATTCAAGAAATGATTATTATCAGATAAATCAATATACCATTTCAAATGATGTGGAAATGAAGAAACTTTAAAATTCGTCATTTAATTCATCTCTAATAACAATTAAATTTAAACATTAACTAACTAATTTAATCTAGAAAACCACAATGATATAATATATATAAAATAAAAAAAAAAAACCAATTCAAAACACCTAAATGGACTATTTTGATAATTTAAAATTTCATTTCAAAGTTTCGAATTAATATATATATATATATATATATATATATATATATATATATATATATTGGATGGCGTTCAGGTGCGTACGGGCAGCCCAGGAGAGAACTGCCGACGAATCGCAGCATGTGTCCAGGATGTAGTTGCACCTAACGTTATAATTAGGTGCACGTAATGTTATAACTAGATGCACCTAAGTGCACTTAGGTGCATAAATGTTAACAAGGTAAATTACTTGCACTTGTAAATGAAAATAGGTACACACGACGTGCAAGTAAAATGTATTACAAGTGCAAGTAAATTGTACAATGAGTATCAATATTAAGTGCACCTAATGTTATAACTAGGCCAGGTGCAGGTGCATGAATGTTAACAAAGTAAATTATTTGCACAAGTGCAAGTAAAATGTATTGCAGGTGCAAGTAAAATGTATTATAGGTGCAAGTGAATTGTACATTGAGCATCAATACTAAGTGCACCTAATGTTATAATTTGGTGAACCTAGGTTGCACCCAGGTGCATGAATATTAACAAAGTAAATTACTTGCATTTGTAAGTGAAAATATTTGCGAAAATAGGCGCATGAATATTAACAAGGTAAATTACTTGCATTTGTAAGTGAAAATAGGTGCGAAAATAGGTGCACTTGTAAGTGAAACTAGGTGCATTTGTAAGTGAAAATAGGTGCGAAAATAGGTGCACTTGTAAGTGAAACTAGGTGCATTTGTAAGTGAAACTAGGTGCACCAAAGTTCCAGTTATTTACAAAAATGTCACCGCGTCGTTTTTTTAAAATTGCATCTGATTCGTTGATTTGGACACGTGGACGACTGTGAAGTGTTCTCATTTCTTTCTTGGGCGGCAGTTCTCATGAGAGTGCGCCCCTAAACTTTAACAAATTTAGACATAATAAAAATACACACATTGAATCTCTGACGTATAAATAAATATCATAAATTATACTAATAAAATAGATATTACAAAATACGTATAATTGAAATTTTAAAATTTCTAAATAAAACAGTAAAATTTGGAAAAAAGAAACATATTATAAAAGTTTCATTTGTCAAACTATACTCAAGCAAAAATCAGAATAAACACTAGTTTTCTGTATAAACCCTAACTCCCTCTCAATTTGCTCACCTTAGGCCTTCCTCAATAATTGAGGTTTTTTCTCCAATTATTTGTGGGTCACAACATCCACTTTATCATCCACTATCTCACTCAATCACAAAAATCTTTCACCATTTTAGTTTGAGATTTTTTTCTCAATTTTTAGTGGACCGACCATTTTACTATCCTATATTTTATTTATTTTTTATTTATAATTATAAAAATAAATTAACATGATAATTCATAATTATACGTACAGTTTAATAACATGATCAAAATAAATAAAGATACGTACCCTTAATTTAATTAAAATGATAATTATAAAATGATAATTAAACAACTCCAATGTCCAAACAGTCATGCCCTATGAACTTAATGGTTCCTATGTCTCCGGGCTTATTGACCCTACAACTAGAACATGGGATGAGGCAATAGTACGTGACATTTTCGACCCTATCGATGTGGAACGTATACTGGAAATCCCGATTAATACACATTATGAAGACACTTGGTTTTGTCTTGGAGATCCTAAAGGTTGCTATTCGGTCAAGCAAGGTTATAGGCGTATGATTGGGGCTTTTGAGGCTGCCCCAGGGCACTTTGATAAATGGCTACATCTTTGGAAGATTAAATGCCCTGCGAAATGGAGAACTTTTGTCTGGAGAGCTGTTTCTAATGTCCTCCCCACTACTACCAATCTACTTTTAAAGAAAGTAGATGTAGACCCAGCATGCCCAATGTGTGGAAATTTGCATGAGAACACTATGCATTCTCTTGTTTTATGTGACTTTACAAAACTTGTTTGGCATGAGTCTTGTTTGCACATCCCTAGTGTGATTGATCATGATTTTGGCATGTGGTTTTCTAAAGTTCTATCTGTGCTGACTGAGGAGGATATTATTATTGCTATGGCAGTATTGTATCACACTTGGAGAGCTCGGAATATGGCAGTGTGGGACGGAGCACTACCTTAGCCGCAGCAGGTGTGGCGTTCGGCCTGTGCTGCAGTCTCGGCGTGGCGGCAGGTGCACGCCGCAAATCCTCACCAGCAGCAGCAGTTGTCGACGCCTGTGCTCGCAGCAGATGCGCTGATCCATTGCTTCTTCGACGCAGGCTATCAGGCGCAATCAAGGAGAGCAACGGTTGGGGCGATCCTCTTGCAGCAAGATGGACGATTCCTCGCAGCATTCAATGGAGTCTTACCAGCTTGCTTCTCTCTCCTTATGGCAGAATCGTTGGCATGCAAGGAGGTTCTATCTTGGTTAAAAGACCGCAACTTGTCTTCTGCGCATATCTACACCGATTGCTCAACGCTCAAGGACTTGCTAATTACGCCACAACCTACCCTTTTATCTTATGTTAGCTTTTCTATTGAAGCCGTGATACGATCACCAATCAACCAGTAGAACCCATGCAGCTGGAAGTACGACGGTCAACACGAGCTAGGCGACAGAAAAGGAATGAATCTTTTGTTTATGGGTAAAGAAGCAATTTGAGGACTCATGCATGGAAGAAAATATCAATCCGCATATAATCTTCTCATCATATCAATTCCCTGATTTTAGTTCCTTGAAGCATGCAATTTCCATATTTCATTTCCTAAATAATTCAGACTTTAGCTACTATAAAAGTGATGTATTTCTACGAAGAATGAACAAGCTGAATAAGAATTTTCCTTTCCTTGTTTTTATTAAGTGTTCTCGGAGTCTCGTACGCTCGAAAGTACGGCATAAGGAGCTTGTACTTGCTCGAAAAGTACTTTAGATACTTGTTAGCATATCAACTGGTGCTTTCATTGCCATCCCACCTTGATTCGCATGGCTACTGATGTGCCAAATCCCGACACCATGCCCCCACCCACTGTGGAGGACACCATCACTGAACTTCGAAAGCAATTTCAAGAGCAATCTCTATTCCAACACCAAAGTACCCAAGCTTTGCAACGTGCAATCCAACAGTTAGCCCAAACAGTTGAACTCATCAAAACCACTACTCCCAATCCTCATCTAATCCCACTGCTAATCTTTCAAACACTACCTAGACCAACCGTTTGTATCCTGATAATTCCAATGAAACGGCATCCCTACGCAACCTCACCCTCAAAATTGATCTTCCTAAGTTTGAGGGTACTGATCCTCACGGATGGATTTTTTTGATGCAGGAGTATTTTCAATACCCTGGGATTCTAGAAGACCACCGTATCTCTTACGTTTCATTCATGGTTACGGGCGAGGCCTCAGAATGACTTCGTTGGATGAAAAGCAACAACTTATTACGGTCCTGGCCAGAATTTTTAGAGCAAGTTAAGCTCCGATTTGATCCTTCGCACTTCGAAGATTTTTTGGGTCGTTTATCCAAGACGTGCCAGACCACTACTGTTTCTGCATATAGAGTAGAGTATGAGAAACTGTTGAACAAGGTCACAGGCGTACCACTACAATTCGAAGGGAAGTTCAACGCCAAACTCCGCGTTCTTTAATTCAGACATTCGCTTTAGCTAGTGAAATTGAAGCACAACATGGAGAGTTACGTTCTGCTTTTCAATCATTTCCCCCTTCACGAAACAACTTCCGTGCCACTACTACAACACTGCCACCTTCTACCACGTTACCACCACCATCTTCACGTTCCCTTCCTCCCATACCAAACCCACATCCTAACCCCATGTCCAAACCTTTGCCGATTGTCCACATCACTCCGACGGAACGTCAAGCCAAAATTGCCCGAGGAGAATGTTACACTTGTGACCAAAAATGGTCCAAGACTCACAAATGTCCTAACCGTTCTCTCCTTCTAATGTGCACAGAGGAGGAAAACCAAGAAGAACAACAGCCAATGGGAAATAATGAGGAACATATTTTCACTGGTGATTGCTCAAGTTTGAATTCAATGGCAGGACCAGGAGCACCTAGATCCTTGCGTCTCACTGGTACTGTCCATAGCACAAGTTTGCAGATCTTAATTGATGGGGGCAGTACACATAATTTTATTCAACCCATGGTTGCAGAACAGTTACAATTACCAGTTTGCTCTATTTCTGCATTCCGCGTTTATATTGGCAACGGTGATTCCTTACGTTGTACGCAAAAATGTGATGTCGTTCCGTTATGGTTACAAGATCATCTCTTCACAACAGATCTTTTCATTTTGCCAATTAAGGGTCCAGATATAGTTCTGGGTGTTCAATGGCTTCAGGAGCTTGGGAAGGTAACCCATGATTATGCAGGAGTTTCAATGGAATTTAATTGGAAGGGTGAGCATGTCTGTTTACAGGGTATGCAATCTCCACAAGCCAAACAAGTGTCATACTCACATTTATGTGCCTTATTGGATTCTGATGAAATTCACAGCTGTTATGAAATCTCTCCTTTGAAGCCAGAGAAGCAGGATACACAAACAAATGTGTCTTGGCCATCTGATATACCTGACAAAATTTTGGAGGTCCTTCAACATCATGTTAATCTATTTGGTTCACCAAATGGACTACCGCCGCGTCGATTATTTGACCACCATATCCATCTCAACCCTGGTTCGGCCCCGGTCAATGTACGTCCATATCGGTATCCACATTTCCAAAAGGCAGAGATTGAAAAGATGGTCCACGAGATGCTTAACAATGGTGTTATCCGTCCAAGTCAAAGCCCATTTTCATCGCCAGTGTTGCTAGTAAAAAAGAAGGATGGTAATTTTCGGTTTTGTGTGGATTATAGAGCTCTTAACAAGCTCACTATCCGTGACCATTTTCCCATCCCTACTGTGGACGAGTTATTTGATGAGTTAGGCCTTGCAAGGTGGTTCACCAAGTTAGATTTAAGATCAGGTTATCATCAGATTCGCATGGCAGAAAAGGATATTTTCAAAACGGCATTTCGCACCCATGATGGTCACTACGAATTCTTAGTTATGCCGTTTGGGTTGTCCAATGCTCCATCAACGTTTCAAGCCACTATGAATCAACTTTTTCGTTCATATTTACGACGTTTTGTTGTCGTATTCTTCGATGATATTTTAATCTATAGTTCGACGTTGGAGCTTCATGTGCATCATTTGCGCATCATTTTAGACACTCTGGCAGAACAACAATTTTTTGTTAAACTTACAAAGTGTATTTTTTGCAGAGATACAGTCGACTATCTTGGCCATATAATTACAAAAGGCACCGTGAATCCTGATCCGGGGAAAATTTCTGCCATGGTGGATTGGCCCTTACCAATTTCGCCCAAACAATTACGTGGATTTTTAGGATTGACAGGATATTATCGGCGTTTTGTGCAGCACTATGCGAGTATTGCAGCCCCCCTCACAGATTTACTAAAGAAAGAGGCTTTCGAGTGGACAGATGCGGCCGCAAGTGCATTCAACGCCCTTAAGAAAGCAATGACGCAAGCCCCAGTGCTACGATTGCCAGATTTCTCTCTACCATTCGTTGTGGAAACTGATGCGTCATCAGTAGGTGTGGGTGCTGTTCTCATGCAAGATGGTCACCCGTTGGCGTTTTTTAGCAAGAAGTTAGGACCCAAGTTACAAGCTGCATCTGCTTATGTGCGGGAACTCTATGCCATCGTGGAAGCAGTGTCCAAGTGGCGACAATATTTATTAGGGAATGTTTTCACCATTCGAACAGATCATCGGAGTCTGAAAGAATTATTACAGCAGGTCATTCAAACGCCCGAACAGCAACACTATGTACGAAAGCTTCTCGGGTATCAGTTTGTTATTGAATACAAACCAGGGGTCGCTAATAAGGTCGCAGATGCTCTGTCTCGGCTTGATGAGGTTGATGAAGGAACTTCCATGAATTTGTCTCAATTAATGGCCCTTTGTCACCCCGTTCCAGCACTACTTGATGCTATTCGTGCTGATAACCAGCATCAAGCAGACTTGGTTGCAATACACCAACAATTAAAAGCAGGTATTCTTCAACCTAACTTACATGTTCGTGATGGCATTTTATTTTTTAAATCTCGCTATTATATTAGTAGCACCTCTCCACTCAAGCAATCACTACTTCATGAGTGTCATGCAACCCCGATGGCGGGTCATGCGGGAGTCAAGCGAACATTGGTACGACTTTGTGCCAATTTCTTTTGGGAAAAGATGCGAGCAGATGTTCAGGATTTCGTGGCTTCTTGCGCAACCTGTCAAACTACTAAATACTCAACCCAACCAGCCGCTGGCACTTTACAACCACTACCAATTCCATCTCAGGTATGGGAACATGTTACTATGGATTTTATCACAGGCCTACCACTTTCACAGGGTTGTGCTGTGATAATGGTGGTGGTGGATAGATTGACGAAGTACTCTCATCTAGGGAGTTTGCCTTCATCGTTTAATGCTGTTAAAGCGGCAACTTTGTTCGTCGATATGGTGGTGAAATTACATGGGTTTCCAGCATCCATTGTCTCAGACCGGGACAAAGTTTTTTTAAGTAACTTTTGGAAAGAGCTCTTTCGTTTAAGTGGTACATCTCTCCGCCATAGCACCGCATATCACCCGCAAACAGACGGGCAAACAGAGGTACTCAACCGTGGAGTGGAGCAGTATTTACGGGCATTTACGCATGCAAGATCGTCATCATGGAAATCATTCCTAAGCTGGGCAGAATATTGTCTCAACACATCGTTTCATGAACATCTCAAGACATCACCGTTCCATGCTCTATATGGTCGGGCACCACCAACACTGCTACCATATAACCCAGATTCATCTAGTGCTCCGGCTGTTGACGAGTTACTTCGGGATCGTCATCGGTTACTTAAGCTCCTTCGTGAAAATCTCCAAGAGGCACAGCACCGTATGACGCAAAAAGCTAACAAGAAGCGGAGAGAATTGGAATTTGACGTGGGTGATCTTGTTTTATTAAAGTTACAACCATACCGACAACACTCGGTTGTACGAAGATCACACCAAAAGCTAGCGTGCAGATATTATGGGCCGTTTGTTATACTAGAACGCATTGGTAAAGTGGCATATAGATTACAATTGCCAGAAGGGGCGAAGATACATCCTGTGTTTCATGTTTCCCTTTTGAAGGCCTTTAAGGGGGATGCCACACATGTCATTGTGACACTACCATCAGAATTTGTGGATGGCAAACCAATCTCCAAACCAATGGGCACTTCTGGCAGAGCGACAAGTGTTGCGCAATGGTAAGTTAGAAAACCAGTTTTTGGTTCAATGGAGTGATGGCAGCAAAGATGATGCAACCTGGGAACCAGTAGACGTGATCAACGCTATAAATTCAGACTTACACCTCGTGGATGAGGTGGTTTCTCAAGGCGAGGGGGATGATACGATTACCAATCAACCAGAAGAACCCATGCAACTGGAAGTACGACGGTCAACACGAGCTAGGAGACAGAAAAGGAATGAATCTTTTGTTTATGGGTAAAGAAGCAATTTGAGGACTCATGCATGGAAGAAAATATCAATCCGCATATAATCTTCTCATCATATCAATTCCCTGATTTTAGTTCCTTGAAGCATGCAATTTCCATATTTCATTTCCTAAATAATTCAGACTTTAGCTACTATAAAAGTGATGTATTTCTACGAAGAATGAATAAGCTGAATAAGAATTTTCCTTTCCTTGTTTTTATTAAGTGTTCTCGGAGTCTCGTACACTCGAAAGTACGGCATAAGGAGCTTGTACTTGCTCGAAAAGTACTTTAGATACTTGTTAGCGTATCAAGCCGCTAGGGCTATTATGTCTTCATTTATTTCTTGTTCAGTTAATTTGATTCCAAGATCTGCTAATCGGGCAGCCCACACTCTTGCAGCGTTGGCTTTCACGCAGACTCATTCTTTGTATTGGGATTCTATCCCACCTGACTCTATTTCTCAGTTAATTTAATCTACGATACAGTTTGGTTTTCAAAAAAAAAAACAACTCATTGTTTTAAAATTAAACTACAAAGCGGTTAAAATAAATTAAAGTTCATAAAAATAAAAAATATAAAGCGATTAAACTAATTGCCGTTGTTGCTCCATATATGCTCAATCAAATTCGCGCGAAGTTGATGATGGAATTGCGAGTCATGTAATGTAAATATTGTTGAAACTCTTCGATTGAGCCTTGTGATGCTTGTGTCGTTGCTCCATCTTCTTCGTCCACCCAACTACTTACGTTGTCACATTCATCATCAACAATCACGTTTTGTAAAATAATGTAAGTATACATTATTTCTCTAAAGTTTTCCCAATACCAAAATCGTCCTAGACTTCTAACCATTGCCCATCGAGCTTGTAACACCCCAAAAGCCCGCTCTACATCTTTTGTTGTAGCCTCTAGTTTTTGTTTAAACAATATTCTTCAGGGGTCTGTTGGACATGGAAAATTCTTCACAAAAATCGACTATTGTGGGTAGATACCGTCTGTGAGATAGTAACCTCTTTTGTACTCTATATCGTTCACTCTAAAATTAACCTCCGGTGCATATCCCTACAAGATATCATTGAATAAATGCGATTGATTTAATACATTGATATCATTCATAGCACCTGCGGTGCCAAAGAACGCATGTCATATCCATAAGTCTGTTGATGCGACCGCTCCTAGCATAATGGTTGGAACTCCATGATCGCCTCGTGTAAATTGACATTTCCATGCAACCAGGCAATTTCGTCACTCCCATACCACTCTTGCACAACCAAGCATTCCACAAACAAACTTGCCCATATTCGAAACAGATCGCTTGCTGGAAATTCTCGACGCGTCGAGGCAGATTCTAAATGCGTCGAGTTCTCAAAGTCAGCATTCTTCATCCATTTTGACTCCAAGCATGCCTTCACATGTTCCCTTGGGATTTGATCTAAAATGATTTCAAAACACTAACAAACACCTTAAAAGCACTCAAATCAAGAATGAAACCATATATACATGAGAAAGAAAGGAAATATGCATTGAAAATGACAATTTAAAGAACTTTGGCTCAAAAGCGAATCAAAATCAAGTAGAAAAATATGCACAAATGAGATTATATCAAACTCCTCCACATTTGAGCATTTTCTTGTCCTCAAGCAAACAATTGGATAAATTTCAAGTCAAACACAAAAGTCACGCATACCACTCTTGCACAACCAAGCATTCTACAAACAAACTTGACACAAAACAACATGCTTTAAGAATTATGACAGTTTGACACACAAGACCCCCACACTTAGACTTCCAAACAACTATTTTGTATAAAAACTTCCAAACAACTATTTACAAACTTCAAAACATTCAAACTCTAATTCTTCATTTCTTTTCTTTTCTATTTTGATTTTTTTATTTTGGATTTTTTTTATCAAATAAAGAAGCAAATTTTATACAAATGCTAACAAACTACCAAAGAAGCAAATGACTCTATACAAAAGATCAAGACCCCCATTAGACATTTCAAAGGAAAATGTTGCTTTCTAACTATAAGTTCCAAAAAAAAAATTCTTCTACAAGAATATCAAAGATAAATGCAAAATTCTCTCAAGAGTGGAAGAGAACATAGTTATCTAAAGACTAAAGGTTTGATGATGAGGGTTAAACAATAAAAATTCACAAAGAGTAGTAATATGCTTAGCGCTTATTAAACAAAGAAAAAGACTCAAGGGGGACACAAGGGATTAACAAAGAGTATTGAGGCAAGTTCTATCAAGCAAAAAAACCAATGTGGCAATGCCGGAATTCCACATAAACTTTCACTAGCAAAGCACAAACCACTAGATAAGGAATTAATTCAATTATTAAGTAGTTAACAAGGACATTGGCAAGAAAATAGTTCAATCATGTATTTCACCTTGATTTCATCAATGGCACATTGGAATGCAACAAGCTCAACCAAACAAACCACAAACCAATAAGAGAGAATAATTGTAACTAGGTGTCATGACAAGTAATTTATCTACAAGAAAGACATGAATCATCCAAGCAAAAGCAACACATATATATATATATATATATATATATATATATATATATAATTCAAGTGGGGAACCAACAAGCTAATGAGCATATTTTTCAACATTAAAGCACAATTTTTTATAAAACCCAAAGAACAAGAGAGTGTAAGAGTTCAAAATCAATTCAAGAGAAGTTCCAAAGATAATCAAAGCTAAATACTAAAACAAAGTTAAAGATATAAAAATATAAAAGGGAAAATCAATTCAACCACTCCTCCCCCCACACTTAAAGAGTTACGTTTTCCCAATATAACAAAATAAATCGGGGTCAAAGGGATTGAAGAGCATCCCTGGACCTGCTAGTGATGATTGCCTTCGGGTGGTGGTAGTGGTGGGAAATAAGACCTGTAGAACTCTGGGATGTACTGGGATCTTGAAGCCATGATAGTGGTGGTAGAAAATTAGGAGCGAAGCCTTGAGCTGCTCGATTGTGTTGATACATAGATGTACCAACAAACCAATGAACCTCGTCACCTTTCCTCATGAATCCCTGCATGTCAATTTGTGGAGGATTTTGGGCTGGCTTACGCTAAGGATCTCCCATAAGTTCATCTTCACCTTGGTTTCCATCATCTGCATCTTTTGGATCAGGAACTGGTACTTGGCCCTAGCCATACCGGTTCTGAAATCGAGGATAGCCATGTCCAATGGTAAAAAGAATATATAGTTCATGTAGGCCGCAACTCCATTCCTTATATTCCACCCAGCCTCGGAGTGAAAGGACTGTGCAATGTTATCCAAATCCTCCTGTGTTATTCTTCTCGGCCTCAAATCACTATAGTAATAATCATTTCCTTAATGGTCGGTTGTGCCATAGTAAGCGTTGATAGCTACAGGAAAAAAATCTACTCCTACACCCCTAACGATGCATTGATTTGTCTGCATTCCATCTTTGGCATTTGCGTAAAATTCACGCACTATTGAGTCAAATGCATCGCCCGGTTGAGCCAAAAATCTATTCCCCTAGTTCCATGCTTCGGGTACCACAATTTCCAACCCCCTCTCCGGTTTGATTTGTCTCTTGGAGATCCATGTTTGATATTTGTCTCGAGCCCCAGGGATTTTGAAAATTTGAAACTTTGCAGCTTGAGGTTGTCCCATTGCTTAAGATGTTTCCCCCTTTGTCTTTTGCAAATTCTTGGTCTTGGGGCCATTTGGAGAACTACAACACCTCAATCAAAACACATTATTTGCAAAAAATAAGGAATTATGGATTAGAAAGCAAAATGCAAGTAAACAATTCAAGGACTTCAAACACTCTCACTTAGGCATTTTATCAAACACCTCATATGCACAATTTTAAGCATGAGAATTTTATACAATTAAGCATGACAATTCATCCCATTTTGGTACAACAAAAAACACCACTAACAAAGCAATTCACCAAGAGCATTTGTAAAATAAATCTACACTAATCATTAAACAAAACTAAAATCATTAAGCATGGAAATTCATAAAAAAGGTAAGAGAATAAACATATTTTCTTCATTCAAAGTGCAAGTGTATTGTAATATGAATATGTAAGAGCAACACGTTGAGCAAAAACAAACAAAGAAACACTAATCCAAAGCATTTTAATCAACAAAATTCAAAAATTAGCAAAAATTTGTGGGCTAGGTTTCTTGCCCAAAAACTATGAAATTAAAAACAAAAATTTAAGATTTTGATGGAGAAAATGGGTAAGGGTGTTACCTTGAAGCCTTAGGAGGAATTTGGAGTGGGGAAGAGTGTGTTTGGACAGCAAAAGTTGAAGAGAATGGAGAAAACCAGTTGGGAATGTTACTATTCGAAGATAACAAATAAAAAAATTGGGGAAAGAAGCTTTAAAAACCTGGTCAAACAGTTGACTAGGGGTTCAACGCGTCGAGCCCACACAAAATTTAAAAAATTGTTACGGCTCTCTCTCGACGCGTCAAATTTTTTTTTTCTTGTTTTCAATTTAAGACCATCAAGCAAACTCCCTACCTCAAATTGAAAACAACCAAAAAAAAATTTGCATTCTGGAAATTTTTGACGCATCCAAGATTAGCCTCAATGCACCGAAATATTAAGAGCTGAAAATTCTAGACATTTTGGAAATTCTCGACGCGTCGAGAGAGAGCTGTAACAATTTTTTAAATTCTGTGTGGGCTCGACGCGTCCCTGGTCAACTGTTTGACCGCGTTTTTAAAGCTTCCTTCCCCAGTTTTTTTTTTTTTCAAATTCTGTGTGGGCTCGACCCCCCCCCCCCCCCCCCCCCCTTTTTT
>NC_044925.1:20031497-20049190 GCF_003576645.1 Ipomoea triloba | reverse complement strand
GGCCCCCCCCCCCCCCCCCCCGGGTCAACTTTTTGACCGTGTTTTTAAAGCTTCCTTCCCCAATTTTTTTTTATTTGTTATCTTCGAACAGCAATACTCCCGACTGGTTTTCTCCATAATATTCAACTTTTGCTGTCTAAACACACTCTTCTCCACTCCAAATTCCTCCTAAGACTTCAAGGTAACACCCTTACCCATTTTCTCCCTCAAAATCTTAAATTTTTGTTTTTAATTTCATAGTTTTTGGGCAAGAAACCTAGCCCACGAATTTTTGCTAAATTTTTAATTTTGTGGATTAAAATGCTTTGGATTAGTATTTCTTTGTTTGTTTTTGCTTAAAGTGTTGTTCTTACTTGTTCATAATACAATACACTTGCATTTTGAATGAAGAAAATATGTTTATTCTCTTTATCATCTTATGAATTTCCATGTTTAATGATTTTAGTTTTGTTTAATGATTAGTGTAGATTTATTTTACAAATGCTCTTGGTGAATTGCTTTGTTAGTGGTGTTCTTTGTTGTACCAAAATGGGATGAATTGTCATGCTTAATTGTATAAAATTCTCATGCTTAAAATTGTGCATATGAGGTGTTTGATAAAATGTCTAAGCGAGAGTTTTTGGGCCTTGAATTGTTTACTTGCATTTTGCTTTCTAATCCATAATTCCTTAATTTTTTGTATGTAATGTGTTTTGATTGAGGTGTTGTAGTTCTCCAAATGGCCCCAAGACCAAGAATTTGCAAAAGACAAAGGGGGGAAACATCTCAAGCAAGGGAACAACCTCAAGCTGCACAGTTTTAAATTTTTAACACCCCTGTGGCTCGAGACAGATATCAAACATGGATCTCCAAGAAGCAAATCAAATCGGAGAAGGGGTTGGAAATTGTGGTACCCGAAGCATAGAACTCGGGGAATAGATTTTTGGCTCAATCGGGCGATGCATTTGACTCAATAGTGCGTGAATTTTATGCAAATGCCAAAGATAGAATGCAGACAAATCAATGCATCGTTAGGGGTGTAAGAGTAGATTTTTCTCCTGCGACTATCAACGCTTACTATGGCACAACCGAAGTAGTCAATACCCTGTAAAAAAATAAAAATAAGAGAACAACTAGTCAATAATCTACAAGCCATATTACAACTTTCCCACCAAATAAGCATCAAAAGAAGTAGAACAATAATGTCTAGAAGCTATACATGAAGGCTATTTAGGGAGGGATTCCAACGGCGCAATAGAAACCCTATCATGAAGGCTTGAATGCTTGACTAAACATCTAATTTCGGTACACACCATGAACATAACACGAAACTTTAGTTGATTCTCGGTGATGGTGTTGGAGAAAAACAACAAAAGAAGAGAAAAATAGAGAAATTACCAATGATTCCTGAGCAGCAAATTAACACTTGGAAACCTAGAAAAAGATTTCCATTGCTTGTATGCCTGTTGTTTTCACCCGGTGGGGTTTGCCTAAACAAAGAGTAGACCCAAAATGTGACTGTCACCTGAGCTTCAGCCTTTTAGACAATCGGGTAGAGAGAAGAGATAGAGGAAGGTGGTGTATGGTTTTGGAAATTTGGGGATGAATTGTGCGCCCAGGCACAGGGAAGAGACAACATTTAAAATTTTGGGAAGCAAATTTGGGTATGGCGCCATTAGATAATTTTTTTTTTTGTAGTGTTAATTATTTTTAAGAGTTAATTACTGATTTGATCCTTCGACTATGAGAATTTCATCAGGTTGGTTCTTGACTTTTAAAATTGTTCAATTGCATCCTTAACTATGCAAACGTTAACCAAAATGGTCCGGTATGTGAGCCTTCAGCCCCCCCTTGGTGTAGCCGTGGCCCTGGTGATCGATGGCGCATACAACGAACCCTTGTTTTGCGATGTGCACGGCGGTGAGCTGGATGAGCCAGTTGGAGTGGTGATTTAGTGCTCACCCTTAGTGTTCTGATTCTCTTGGTGGCAAGGTTACTCCCCGGGTGGAACACGCTCCTCCACACGTTCTCCTTACGCGTCCTCGGCGTTGTGGGGCTCGCCGGCATCGTCATCGACCTTTGGTACTTGCTGCTCGATCCTTCCCAAGCTTTCACACTTGTTTGAACGGAAAGGGTTTTGCGAGCTTGTCGAGGACGGATTTGGGCTGAGGTCTGGCCATAACGTCATCCCACAGCTTCTCTAGCATCTTTCCTCTCTATTTTTTCTATGTTCTAAGCTCAATTGTTTTTTCATCTCAACTTTTAATTTATAGATTTTGAGATTAGGGGTTAGCTTTTAGGATTTAGGGGCTTCTCTTTCTTTGTTCTGTAAATGAAGCCAACAACTGAGATGAAAAGGAACACCTGAGAAGGCAAAGCCAATGAAATTACATTTCTATCCTCAGTTTTAACGTCTAATAAACGGATGTTTGGACCAAGGATCATTTCGAAAAAAAATTGCATAGTTGAGGATGCAATTGGATAAATTTGAAAGTCGATGATCAAAGTGGTGAAATCTTAATAGTTGAGGGACCAAATCGGGTATTAACTCTTATTTTTAATATGAACGGTGCCAATAGCATGAGTATAGTTTTATACAAAATTGAGAATTATATATAGAAAGTAAGACAATTTGGGAAAATATAAGTTTGTGAAAAATATTTAAAGAGAAATGAAATTAAAATTTCATTGAAAAGAAATTACCAGGAAAACAAATTGTATTGTTTGGTTAGTAAAAAATAAGTTAGTGTGAATATTGAATTTAATATTTTGTTAGATTTGAAATTGTAAGGAACAATGACTATAAAGATTAATATGTCTCTAGGTAATTAAGAAAGTTTCATTAATACCTAGGTAATTAACAAAGTTTCATGAAGGTAAAATAATTATGACATGTTATATTTTCTTCCAATTTGCTGCGGAAAATAAAATACCAAGGGTAAAAACTTGTGTAAGACCGTCTCACGAATCCTTATTCGTGAAATGGGTCGAATTGAAATGAAAAATTGTAATACTTATACTGAAAAATGTAATACTAATCAAGAATAAAGTGTTTATTACGTATATGGGGAAATGTAACACTTTTGAAGATAAATGTACTCAGTAGTACTTTTACACGTTGATTTAAAAATATTATATTTTTTCTTATAAGTATTACTAAAGACACATAATATATGCCAAAGACCTTGTGGTCTAGTGGCATCCGGTTGCACCCTTACCCGAGGACTGAGATAAGGCGACCCCCTCTCGCCCTACTATTCATTCTTTGTGGTTAGGGTCTCTCCATGCTACTACACGATGCGGAGACCAAAGGTGGAATTAGCGGGCTGCGTGTTGCTAGAGGAGCTCCCTCCATTACTCATTTATTCTTTGCTGTCAATTTAACTAATGACTTTGGCAAATATCTCGGTGTACCTTCAGCCATTGGCAAGAACAAGCGGCAGGTATTTTGATTTGTAGAAGATAAGCTTCGAGGCAAGATTGGAGGATGGTCTAAAAAATTCCCGTCTAGGATAGACAAAGAATTATATCTTTTAACAATTAAACGGCCAAATTTGTAAAACTTGAAAAAAAAAAAAAAAAAAAAACTACATTTATAAATCATGATGAACAATTAAGTGATCAAGAGTGTGATTTTTTTTTTTTTGAAATTTTTTCTTATATCTTTTTTTTTTTTTTTAGTACTCTTATATCTATGTTTACTCTTATAAAAATTAGATTGAGTAAACATAGATTGAGATTATATCTATGTTTACTCAATCTGATTTTTATTTATTATATGCACGAGGTTTCGGAGTGTTACATCTGATTAAATATGCAGATTTAACTAAGAACATGCTGAATATGTAATTGCTTTTCTTTAGTAAGATTGATACAAAGCTATATATCCAAATTCCAGATATGATGAGTGGAGAATCATTAAAAGAAATAATAGTACATATTATATTATACACCTTTATAATATATATTATATATTTTATTGGAACACATGCAAATCAAGAATATTAATATAATAATTTATTAATAATATGGATTTAGACAAATCTCTTTTGCCCAATATCGATCACAAACTGCTTACATAAACGCCCTTGTGTTGTTACATACGTAAAGTTTGGAATCGCAAATTAATTAAACGATAATATTGCTTAGCTTGCACTAAAAGTTTTGTAATTTCTGTGCAAAATATTATTTTTAAATTCTCTTTCTTATCCTTTTTTTTTTTTTTTTGTGGCTTTGCCTCGTTTGAATCGCAATTGATTGATTGCCCAATGAATTCTAACCTTAATGGGTAATGGAAAATCTCTAGCTGCACGTTTGGTTCACAGAATGGATTTAGAGGGAATAGTAATGTTATTCCATAAGGAATGAAATAAGCAAGGAATAGAACAGAAATTGTATTCTATTGTTTGGTTGCTGAAGGAATAGACTTTAGGAATTGTATTCTAACGTTTGGTTGGTTAAAGGAATAGAGATGAGATATATATTTAAAAGATATAAATACCCTTATACAAAATTTTATTATTATTATTATTATTATTATTATTATTATTATTACATAAGATTTTTATATAATATTATTCTATAGCAATTACAATATTAATAAAATGATCTATAAATTATGAAATAAAATATTCATATAGATAACAAAATTTTTTTAAGAACATTTAATAATATTTAGTATAAGAGGTTAAGAAGTCGAAGTTTGTTTGAGATGTGTGTATCTCCTTATTTCAAGGAGTCTTCCTGCAACAAATGATCATATTCAATAGTCCTAATAAAAATGTGATGAGATTATCCTATGGAGAATACAAGCTCTATACTCCATTCGAAGCAGCCAAAAGGATGCAAGGTGGCCACTCACTTCTAGTGCAGCAAGAACACTAAGAACGCAATCACTCATGGGCATCTTTCCACCGGAAAATTCAAGACGATCATCACTTGGCTAGAAATAACCAACAAATGTTGTATTATGAATGAACCAAATGAGATTTTAGATTCCTAAGCTAAACATGTACTTAGATTACATTTCATTTTTATATTTATTTATTTATTTATTTAAATGTGTATATTGAGAATTATTTGGAAAAAGTTATTTATTTTTTGGTATAAAATTTAAAAAATTATACCTAACACTTGATTATTTGTATAATATTTAATTAATCTATATTAAATATTAATCTTGTTTTAATTGTCTGAGATGATATTATTTATGTTTAATAATATAAAATATATGTATGAATATTTAACAAAAATATATAAATATATTTTAAGTTTAATTAAGGGTAAAATAGTAAATAAGAAAATATGCATATTCCTGAGAACTCAAGAATATGTTAATACCAAGGGGGGTCTGGTGATAGCTATTACCTTTGCAATGGTAATAACTCATTGTTCTGGGGAATAAAAAGCATTACCAAACAAAGGAATATGCCTATTCCCGGGAATGCATGCTATGCCATTCCAGACCTATTCCGTGAACCAAACATGCGGTTAGAGAGGGTTTGTTAGTCATTCATCAATTAAATTCTGAAAAAGTTATTTTAAAAAAATGTATTTGATGAGAATACTTTGTAGGAAAAATTAATTAATATGCTTATTATTACTGCAAATTATACTGTAGACCATGGTCATGGGCTCATGACTGATACTACAGTTATGTTGAACTGATACTGCAGTTGTGTTGAACTGATACTGTAGTTGTGTTGAAAGGGAACTGTAGTTGTGCCGAAAAGAGGTCGTTTCATCCGTTCAACACAGTGCAGTATCAGTTCAGTACAACTGCAGTATCAGTTCAACACAACTGCAGTTCCAAACAGATGAACCGGCTTCTGTTCCGCGCAACTGTAGTTCCCTTTCAACACAATTACAGTATCAGTTCAACACAACTTAAGTATTAGTCATGGTGCATGGTCCACGGTATAACGACTGTATTATTGCCCTAGAAATCTAAGAATTAAATTTCTTAAAAAGTTAATTAAAATATTTGATTCATTTAAGTTCTCCTATGAAATTTGTTGATCCTTACTATATACAGACATTAAAAAGAAAAATATAACGAATAATCAGAGACGGAGCCAGTGGGGACAGCTCCCCCTCCCCCTCCCCACCCCACCCCTTTATATATATGTATGTATATATACACATATATAGCATTAAAATGTATATAAAATCTATATTTATGTTCAAATTATTAATAGTTTGAGTAGTTTATTTGGTTGAACTTCAAATTTGATGTTAGAATTGAAAGCCTATGAATTAAAAAGTGTTTCTATTGTAATTTAACCTTATTATGGATATTTGATATTTTGTCATTGACATTTCTAACGTATGTTTGTAAGTATTCTGGCTCCGTCCTTGCGAATAATTAAGAGTTTAATAAATCATATGTCAAAAATTATTGCCTGCAACAAGAATATTCAAAATTCAAAACATTACATATGTAAAAAAAAAAAGTGTTGAGAGAGAAAAATATTTCAATAAATAGTGTTTTTATCCTCCGTAAAGGTGGGAGAGACAAGTTTCTTATATTTATAAGAATATTTTAACCTTGCATCAAAAAGAATAAATATGTAATTAAATAAATTTGGTAGATTCTCAGTCGCCCAGGAAAAAGAATCATACATCCCTAATGAAAACTTGAGTAACCAATTCCTTACTACTGAATATATTACAATGCAGTATCGGTTTATAACTACTTTCTCAACTTATTGAAGCACAAAGAATCAATATCGCCTTCACTGAGACTCGAACCCACAACCTCCGAAATGAGGGAGTAACTTGGTGCCTACTAAACTCAAAATGAGTTAATTTTTATTTTGGTCGATAAAGTGTTAAAAGTTCTATCATAAACAAAACACTATTAACGAAACTAAATATTTTTCTATAATTCTTGATTGTACCCTAGATGTGAGTCACCAAGAACAAATAAGTTTAGTAGTATATATGATGTGTTAATATGTCTACTAACAAAATAAAAATAGATTACTTTTTAGAGTTTTTAAAAGTGACAATACATGATTTAGGACTTTTTAATAAATTCTTAGATGCAATTAACGCTCTAAATCTTAAAATTGATTATGTGAGGGGTTAAGGTTATGACAATAGTTCTAAAATGAAAAGAAAACAACAAGGTGTTCAAAAGCAATTGTTTAAATAAATTCGATAGCATTGTATATGTCATGTGATGTTTGTCATATTCTTAATCTTACTGTTAGTAATATGACACATTATTTTACTAAACCAATTCATTTTTTTGAGTTATGCAACACATATATTTTATTTTTAAGTTCTCCTAAAAGATGGAAAGTTTTACTTTATAATGTTTCAAACTTAACTATGAAATCTTCCAAGGGCACTCTTGACTGGATGGAGGAAATACTGGACAAGGTCTTAGCTACAACAGATTGGTGTGGTTTGTTACCGGATGCGTGCGTCTCCAACATGTTAACCCGTTCTTCTGATCATTCGGCTCTCTTTTTGGGAGTCAAGGGGGGCGGGCAAGCTGCTGGTGGGCTCCGCAGATCCTTCAGGTTCAAGATGGCTTGGGTTTATGATGAAAGCTGTAGGAAACATGTGGAGGATGCTTGGCAGGAAGGCAGACAGGCTAGACTACTTGGCTGCTTTCAGTTCTGTGGCGATAAGTTGCTCCGCTGGGGTGGGGATCACTTCCATAAGTTTGGTGCGAAGATCAGGAAGCTTCGACAAGATCAGTTGTTGTTGAAAGGCCTGCTGGATCCTCACTCCTTAGGGGAATACCAACGTCTTGAGTCTGAGTTGTGTCAATTGGAGGCACAGGAGGATGCGTACTGGAGGCAATGGGCGAAGCAGCACTGGTTGAGAGGAGCAGATGCCAATACTAAGTTCTTTCACAGGTATGCCTCTGCTCGTAAGAAGAAGAATTCTATCTCTAGGTTAAAAAATGAGTCTAATGTGTGGGTAGAAGGGGAGGGCTTGAATGCTGTTGTGCTTGACTATTTTCGTGATATTCTTGCATCAAATATTTCTACCTCCTCTATGGATTCTTTTGTTGCATCTATTGTACCCCGTGTCTCCCCGGAACAGAATGCTACACCTCTCAGGCCCTTCGAGGCGCAGGAGGTTAAGATTGTTCTTTTCTCTATGTTCCCTAATAAAGCTCGGGCCCTGATGGCATGAACCCCCAGGTTTTACCAACACTTTTGGGATGTGGTGGGCGGTGATGTCTCTGATTTTGTGCTAAAATGTCTGAATGACTGCTCCTTTCTGGTTGGGCTTAATGACACGAATGTGGTTCTCATTCCCAAGAAGGACTGTCTGGAGAAGGTGTTTGATCTTCGGCCTATAGCCCTATGTAATGTGGTTTATAAGATCATGGCCAAGATGGTGGCAAATAGGATGAAGCCTTTATTGGGAGAGGTGATTTCTGATTCTCAGAGTGTTTTCATTCTTAACAGGCTCATTACGGACAATATTCTCATTGTTGTTGAGGTAGGTCATTATCTCAACAGAACGCAGTGTGGGATGGTTGGGTGGGGTGCTCTCAAGTTGGATATGGCTAAGGCCTATGATCGTGTGGAGTGGCCCTTTCTGCGTAGTATGTTGTTGGCTCTGGGCTTTTCTGTTGAATGGGTAGATTTGGTTATGCTTTGTGTAACCACGATCTCCTACAATTTTCTGGTCAATGGAAGGAATGCTGGGCGGGTTGTCCCAACTAGAAGTATTCGACAGGGAGATCCCCTCTCCCCGTACTTGTTTATTATTTGTGTTGAGGGCCTTTCTTTGTTGTTACAGTAGGCGGAGGCCAGAGGGGATTTTCATGGGTGTAGAGTGGCAAGAAGAGCCCCCCTGTTTCGCATTTATTTTTTGCAGATGATAGCCTCCTGTTTTTCAAGGTAACTCCTCAAGAAACAGGAGCTGTCAAGCAGTGTCTTGTTGAGTACGAACAAATGTCTGGGCAGGTGGTGAACTTCCACAAGTCTAGTGTATGTTTTAGCAGGAACACGCCTGGGGAGGTAAGGGATGAAGTAGCGTCTATGTTGGGGATTGTGCAAGCTCCCAACCTTAGTAAGTACTTGGGTTTCCCTTCTTTCATTGGGAGGGAGAAAAGGGCAGTATTTTTGTATATTGAGGATAAGATCAAGCACAGGATAGGGTCCTGGAGTAAGAAATTAATTTCACAAGCAAGAAAGGAGATTCTGTTAAAAAGTGTGGCTTAGTCTATGCCTACATTCTCCATGAGTGTTTTCCTGCTCCCTGAGTCAGTCTGTTTATCAATTGAAAGAGTTATGAACCGGTATTGGTGGGGTCCTGGAAATCAAAGGAGTATACATTGGAAGGCCTGGGATCGCTTGTGTGTTCCCAAGAGATATGGTGGCTTGGGGTTTAAGGATTTGAGGGCTTTTAATCTTGCAATGTTAAGCAAACAAGCCTGGCGGTTTCTTACGAGACCCCACTCCCTTGTTGCACGGATTTATAAGGCTAGGTATTTCCCCAAATCCTCTTTTATTGATGCTACTTTAGGGAATTGCCCAAGTTTCTGCTGGAGAAGTATTATGTCTGCCCATGAGCTAATTTGCAGTGGTGTTAGGAGAAGAGTGGGGGATGGAAAATCAACGTTAATTTGGGGGCATCCGTGGCTCCCTGATGAGAATAATCCTATGATACAGATTGTTATGCCCCAAGCGCTCAATGGTTCTTTGGTTTTGGGTCTAATTGATCCGGTTAATGACACATGGGATCAATCTATCCTACGAGACATCTTTAGCCCTGTGGATGTGGAGCGTATCTTGAAAGTTCCAGTCAGTCCTCTCTATGAAGATTCTTGGTTTTGGCTGGGGGACCCAGGGGGCTGCTACACGGTGAAACAAGGGTATAGACGCATTATTGGAGATTTTGTTAGTAGCCCAGGAACTTTTGATAAGTGGTTACATATCTTTGGAAAATCAAATGCCCACCGAAATGGAAAACTTTTATGTGGAAAGCCCTCACCAATATTCTCCCCACCACTACTAACTTGATTATAAAGAGGGTAGATGTAGATCCAACATGCCCAATGTGTGGCAATATGCATGAAACTACTATGCACTCTCTCCTCTTGTGTGAATTTTCAACTCTAGTATGGCATGAGTCTGCTTTGCTAATGCCTAATGTGGGAGGGAATGATTTTGGTGTGTGGTTTGCCAATGTTATATCAATGCTAACGGACGATGATATTGTTGTTGTTGTAGCGGTATCGTATCAGCTCTGGAAGTCACGCAATATGGCTGTCTGGGACGGTTTTCTGCCGCAATCGAGGGCAGTTTGGCGGGCGGGCTGCCCAGGCAGCTTCAGCAGCTTGGCATCAGGTGCATGCATCTCACCATCAACAGCACACACATACGGCCACGGTGCAGCTTGCAGTCAACGCCCCCCTTATTTGTTATTTCGATGCTGGCTTTCAGGCATAGTCTCGGAAGGCTACGGTAGGGGCAGTCTTGCTTGCACAAGGTGGAGGTTTTGTAGCAGCGTTCAATGGTCATCTCTCGGCTTGTCACTCGCCCCTCATGGCGGAATCGTTAGCTTGCAAAGAAGTTCTATCATGGCTCAAGGGACAGGGCATAGCTTCGGTGCATGTTCACACGGACTGTTCTAGTCTTAAGAATTTATTAACGGCGCCACACATTAATATTTTCTCCTATGTTGGTTTTTCTATTGATACCTCTAGAGCCATTATGTCTACTTTTAATAATTGTTCAGTTAGTTTTGTTCCTAGAACTGCTAATCGAGCAGCCCACGCCCTTGCTGCGTTGGCTTTCTCGCAAGATGTTTCGATGTACTTGGATTCACTCCCCCCGACTCTATTTCCGAGTTGATTTAATCTACCATTTGGTTGGTTTTCAAAAAATTTATGAAATCTTCATGTAATACTCATTGGGAGTTTGCCAAAGTTGTAGATTGTTACACAACTGTTTCTATTGCTTATCAAATTTTATTGATTATAACTGTAACTATAGCATATGTGGAGAGGAGTTTTTTTAAAATAAAATTATTGTAAACCTACCTAAGATCATCAATGTCACAAGAATAATATGTTAGATAATATTAATCTTGAAGAGGTTATTGTTGATTTTGCATCTAGGAAAATACATACCATACAAGTTTTCTTCCATGATTAGTTTTAAATTGTTGAAAGAATTTTAAATTTTATTTTAAGTTACTTGACATTATATTAGTATTTTTGTACTCATATATTGAATATAAAATTTAGTTATAAAAAGTTATGATAACTTTTGTAATGGTATAGGGTTTTTTTTTTCCACTTGTCCCAGACCTATAAAACAATATTATAGGACTGGCGTGATAGTGTTATGTGTTTTATTTACTTGATTAGGTCTTATAAACTAAATATGTATGGTAGAACATGTCATAAAATATTATCAACATTATCATCAATTAATTAACCTTACGTATTTATAACTTTATTTAATATTATAAAAGAGCAATGCTACAAACCCCTCATGCATGTATTTTTCCTACAAACTTCAATTTCCTTCTTGAGATTACATCACCTTATTAGTCGTTAAATTTAGTTTTTAATTAGTAGTAAAATAACGAATTCATTAACTCCCAATGAATGAATGACACATCATGAAGGGAAACTTTGGAAGCTAAGGGAAAAGAGCATTTTCCATTATAAAATATGATTTATATATTTATTAACTTAAAGTTTATTAATATTTGAAATTAATTGTGATCACTAGATAATTCTTTCAAAAAATTAATCGCAATCATATTAAACAAATCCCTATAATAGTTTTAAACTGATTTATACATGTGTATAGTAGTATTTTTAATTTGTATATCTTTATTTATTCAAGACATATAATACCGGCGTAATATTTTCTAAAATTGCAATCATATTAAAACAATTCATTAGATAACTATCAAGCAATCTGATTTGCCAAGTACCTTGTGCTCAGAGTAGTGGCTCTCCTATATGGGAGGTCATGAGTTCAAGTTGCAGTGGAGGTGCGATACACATTGAGTGTAATTCTCCATGTGATATATGCAGTTTATAGTGTCAATTAATATTGATACCTTTTGTGCTTGTTTTAGCCGATCTTAGTATTGGGGTTTTTTTTTGGATCGCCGCTTCAAGTATTGCTCCCGTTGGACTTCTTATGTCCGGATATGGATCAAATAATAAATATTCCTTTTTAGAGAGAATCATTGAGATATTGAAAATAAAAAAAAAAATCTCTTTTAGAGAAGAAAGTGCTGAACTAGAAAGGCAAAATGGCGATATATTGGAAAGCGAATTCACAAAAAGGTGAATTTAAAAGAATTAATAGATTTTTTTTTTATAAAATACAGCTGCCTTGGAACGAGCACAAGTTACTATACAAGCTCCAGAGGGTTCTTTGAAAAAGGAAGGACATTCTTTAATCCGAACTACAAATGGACTGAGAGAAGCTCAGCGAGCAATCCGGACGAGGAAAAATTGTCATTATATTTTCTGGGAGATAGCCGGCTCAATCGACAATATAAAAATGTAAAAATTATACAATAATAATCATATTTGGTGTGTTTATGGATTAAGTATGTGATCTTAAAAAAATATATAATACAAATTACTACATAGTTGAAGTGTACGTTATGTTTGAAATTGTTGAGTGCCCCTTTCCAAGCTGAAGAACCAATCTTTCCTTTGTTTAGTAATTGTTGATTTAATGAGATAAAAAAAACATTCTTTAATAGGCAATATTCGATTTGATGAGTGGCAATCAATATAATCCAACATTATGCACAGTATAGAATCAGTGAGAGTGGAGAAATAGCAATGAGGCACCATGAGAGCTTGAGAGTTAATGAATAATATTAGCACTATATATGTAGTACAGAGTAGTATAGAATCAGTCAGTGGGGATCAGAGCTAGCAATTATCCACCCCACCATCAGAGATTGAGAATGTAATCAATTTCCAAGCTATATATGTCTCATTTTTTATTTTTTTATTTTTTAAAAAATTAATTTTGTTTTTTTTTTTTTCCAACGGAGGAGAATTTCCCAAGTCTCCTGTAGCTACCAGCAGATCGAGTTGGACATTCTCAATACAACATTTTAAATTGCAATTATTTATAGCCTCATTTTAACAATTTTATTTGGAAAATTAGAATTTTAGTTGCTCAGTCATACTCATAGTATAGAATCAATCCATAAATTATTGAAATTAAAGTGTAAAATTAGTCCCTTAATTTTTATTCATGAAGCAATTTTAGTCTCGTTCAATAAAAATTGTTATCATTATGATGATGATGATAATAATAATAATAATAACAACAGAGAATTAACAATACTAATATTATTGTATTTTGTCATTGAGTTCAAATTAAAATCAATCACTTTTTGCCTACAACTATTAGAAATATATCTTTGTTAGTAGCCTTAAAGTGTGCTGCTTTAATTCTAAAGTGGCACATTTTCAAAAGACTAAATCTAAGAACTAACCCTATTTTTACAGTTCGAATTTATGCTATGATTTGGGACATCTAAAGCTAGTAGTCATATAAATGTCTAATGCTCTCCTATGAATGATCCAAAGCAACTCTACCCCATTTATGCTAAAAATTGACCCAAATTAATCAAATTGTTTATTGCCTTCTCAAAGCATGAATGGCTCCTTCAATCCATCCTTCTCATAGAGTGGGTTGTTTGTAAGTTATTACACAAAAGTGAGATTTACGCAATAATGACAGAGTAGTGGATGTGTGTTTCCCTCGTCACTAAAAAAAGA
Source organism: Ipomoea triloba (assembly GCF_003576645.1). Lineage (NCBI taxonomy): Eukaryota > Viridiplantae > Streptophyta > Magnoliopsida > Solanales > Convolvulaceae > Ipomoea > Ipomoea triloba. The sequence continues at coordinate 20,035,461 of NC_044925.1, read as the reverse complement.
CTGTTTATTTATGTAGCTTACAAATAATGACAGAGAACTTTTCTATTGTCGATTATTATATAAATGTCTAATGCTCTCCTATAGTTTTTTTTTTGTCTTTTTTTTTCCAAAAAAAAAATAAAAGAAATAGGAACTTTTTTATTCTATTCTTTGTCTTTCTTTTCTAACCTATTTGATATGATAACAATATTCATACTTTTTCATTAGAAAAAAAAAAAAAAAAGAGAATGCATCATAATAAAACATATTTGACATTTCAATTAGGCGAATAATTGAATTTACAACTCGCTTGACAATTAAAGGATCAAATTTGTAAAAATTAAAAGAAAATTAAAGGATCAAATTTGTAAAAATTAAAAGAAAGAACTAGTAGATTTATAACTCAGATACAATTGAAAGACCAAAAGCCTTATTTAAAAAAAAAAAAATAGAAACCCAATAAACAATCTTAGTAAATTTATATGTTAGTCTTTTTTATTTTTTATTTCACACTTTATTTTTCGGTAAGGTATTGGTCCTTTGTAAGATATTATGTTTAGTAGTTGTAGTGAGCTTATTTATTGATTGTATTTGAAAAATTCGTTCATGAGTTGATAATGTAATTATAATAAATAGATTGTGTATCATATTTTGATAATGCCTCTTTGTTTGTAACATAGTTATCTTATCAGCTAATTTTGACTTATTTATTAGTAGTTTGACTTATTAACGTACCAATATAAGTGTTTAATTAATTAACTTTTTTGTAACAACTTATTGCTTCAAAACACTAAAATTCAAAAAAAAACTGCTCAAAGTAGCTTTTTTGATAAGCTTTTTGAAAAAGTCATTTTGCATGTAATCAGCTATCAGCTAATTTATCGAACATCTTTCTACAATCAGCTAATGCTATCAACTAGTCAAATCCCACTAACTCAATCAGCTAACAGCTATCGGTTATCAGTTTATTACCAAACACCCCAAAATTAAAAAAAATAGAAAATAATAAACTTAAATTTGAATCACAACACCAATATCAAAAAAGATAATAGGCTATAAATATCTTTATCAAATGTTAATTATCTCTTAAATTAATAATTAAATGTTGGTACCCATTTAAAGGTAATTGTTCAAAAAGTACGGAATGATATGTTCCTTCTAATTTCACCTTCTTACGTGACAATATATGATTGATTAAAAAGAATTTTATTGTCACATCACAAAGTTAACATTGGAAGGGAATCAAGCTAAGAGGAGAAAACACCATTATTATTGTTTAAATTTTATTGGAAGAATTTTTTGGAATTCTATGTGTAAGCCCTCATATATTGAAATTTTATATTTATTATTATTTGCCTATCTTTTTCAATAAGTAAATACTACAAATATCGCTTTTTACAATTATTCGGTAGGGAAATAAATGGAAAATACAAAAATGAATTGATTCCTTTACATCCAAATAACAAAGAAATATCTTGCGAAAACAACTAAGCAGTATCCCTAAAGTCCTTTTATCTATTCAGCTATATTTTCCGTCGTTATCGCACTTGAATATTTGGTAAAAATAAAATAAAATAAAATAAATTCAAAAAGATAGTCTTTGAATCTTGGAAACTGCAAAAGAACCCCCAAAAGAAACAACATATTATGTGTAGTGGAAAAAAAAAATCAAATGAGACTTTTGGTGGGGTTACAAACTTTGAGTAAGACAGCACGTGAAGGAACTGTATGTTCCATAAAACATCCTATTAAATATGCTTTGCCAAAACAAGTGGATGCTTGTATACTAAGAAAAATACAAATTTTCTGTACATCACTAATTCTTAAATTAATTAATTTTAATATGGTACTATTTATATATAAAAACAAAATCATCTTACTCTTAGTATGAAGTGCCTCAATTTTAAAGAAAAAAGTTATTATTATAACCTTCAATTTTGTTCACTTTATTTCGACCTTATTAGCAAATCTCATGACTTTGTCATTGCTAAAATGATAACAATCTATTTACATATTGATAGCGTAAATGTAAACGGGGTCTACGATTACGCTACGGATACGTGTGTTACGTGTAGTGAAGAATGTCGCTCGGCCGGTCAGACGGTCGGTCTACCGGTCAACGACTGAGCGGTTCGAAGCTATATCGCTCTACGGGTGACGAACAGTGATAAAGAGTAAGCAGGAGAAAGACAATCGGCAAATCGCAAGTGTATTAGTGTAGTACTGATGAGTTCTCCTTTTCCAGTGAGGGGAATNAAGGTATTGGTCCTTTGTAAGATATTATGTTTAGTAGTTGTAGTGAGCTTATTTATTGATTGTATTTGAAAAATTCGTTCATGAGTTGATAATGTAATTATAATAAATAGATTGTGTATCATATTTTGATAATGCCTCTTTGTTTGTAACATAGTTATCTTATCAGCTAATTTTGACTTATTTATTAGTAGTTTGACTTATTAACGTACCAATATAAGTGTTTAATTAATTAACTTTTTTGTAACAACTTATTGCTTCAAAACACTAAAATTCAAAAAAAAACTGCTCAAAGTAGCTTTTTTGATAAGCTTTTTGAAAAAGTCATTTTGCATGTAATCAGCTATCAGCTAATTTATCGAACATCTTTCTACAATCAGCTAATGCTATCAACTAGTCAAATCCCACTAACTCAATCAGCTAACAGCTATCGGTTATCAGTTTATTACCAAACACCCCAAAATTAAAAAAAATAGAAAATAATAAACTTAAATTTGAATCACAACACCAATATCAAAAAAGATAATAGGCTATAAATATCTTTATCAAATGTTAATTATCTCTTAAATTAATAATTAAATGTTGGTACCCATTTAAAGGTAATTGTTCAAAAAGTACGGAATGATATGTTCCTTCTAATTTCACCTTCTTACGTGACAATATATGATTGATTAAAAAGAATTTTATTGTCACATCACAAAGTTAACATTGGAAGGGAATCAAGCTAAGAGGAGAAAACACCATTATTATTGTTTAAATTTTATTGGAAGAATTTTTTGGAATTCTATGTGTAAGCCCTCATATATTGAAATTTTATATTTATTATTATTTGCCTATCTTTTTCAATAAGTAAATACTACAAATATCGCTTTTTACAATTATTCGGTAGGGAAATAAATGGAAAATACAAAAATGAATTGATTCCTTTACATCCAAATAACAAAGAAATATCTTGCGAAAACAACTAAGCAGTATCCCTAAAGTCCTTTTATCTATTCAGCTATATTTTCCGTCGTTATCGCACTTGAATATTTGGTAAAAATAAAATAAAATAAAATAAATTCAAAAAGATAGTCTTTGAATCTTGGAAACTGCAAAAGAACCCCCAAAAGAAACAACATATTATGTGTAGTGGAAAAAAAAAATCAAATGAGACTTTTGGTGGGGTTACAAACTTTGAGTAAGACAGCACGTGAAGGAACTGTATGTTCCATAAAACATCCTATTAAATATGCTTTGCCAAAACAAGTGGATGCTTGTATACTAAGAAAAATACAAATTTTCTGTACATCACTAATTCTTAAATTAATTAATTTTAATATGGTACTATTTATATATAAAAACAAAATCATCTTACTCTTAGTATGAAGTGCCTCAATTTTAAAGAAAAAAGTTATTATTATAACCTTCAATTTTGTTCACTTTATTTCGACCTTATTAGCAAATCTCATGACTTTGTCATTGCTAAAATGATAACAATCTATTTACATATTGATAGCGTAAATGTAAACGGGGTCTACGATTACGCTACGGATACGTGTGTTACGTGTAGTGAAGAATGTCGCTCGGCCGGTCAGACGGTCGGTCTACCGGTCAACGACTGAGCGGTTCGAAGCTATATCGCTCTACGGGTGACGAACAGTGATAAAGAGTAAGCAGGAGAAAGACAATCGGCAAATCGCAAGTGTATTAGTGTAGTACTGATGAGTTCTCCTTTTCCAGTGAGGGGAAT
>NC_044925.1:20027805-20029520 GCF_003576645.1 Ipomoea triloba | reverse complement strand
TTGTTTCCGATCGTCGAGCAATGGATCGTTTAGCGGATTTTGTTCACATCTTTTCCATGGTTTGGAGATGGGTCTTCCCTTGGTGATACCTCGGTCAAGTAATAGTTGACGGACCAATAAAGTTCTTCACGGCTGGGGATGAGGAAGGTAACACATACGAATCATCGAGTGGTTGACTTGACCAGGCGCATCCNCGAACAAAACCCCAAACGGAGATCCGTGCAGGTCGAACAAAACCCCAAACGGAGATCCGTGCAGGTCGAACAAAACCCCAAACGGAGATCCGTGCAGGTCGAACAAAACCCCAAACGGAGATCCGTGCAGGTCGAACAAAACCCCAAACGGAGATCCGTGCAGGTCGAACAAAACCCCAAACGGAGATCCGTGCAGGTCGAACAAAACCCCAAACGGAGATCCGTGCAGGTCGAACAAAACCCCAAACGGAGATCCGTGCAGGTCGAACAAAACCCCAAACGGAGATCCGTGCAGGTCGAACAAAACCCCAAACGGAGATCCGTGCAGGTCGAACAAAACCCCAAACGGAGATCCGTGCAGGTCGAACAAAACCCCAAACGGAGATCCGTGCAGGTCGAACAAAACCCCAAACGGAGATCCGTGCAGGTCGAACAAAACCCCAAACGGAGATCCGTGCAGGTCGAACAAAACCCCAAACGGAGATCCGTGCAGGTCGAACAAAACCCCAAACGGAGATCCGTGCAGGTCGAACAAAACCCCAAACGGAGATCCGTGCAGGTCGAACAAAACCCCAAACGGAGATCCGTGCAGGTCGAACAAAACCCCAAACGGAGATCCGTGCAGGTCGAACAAAACCCCAAACGGAGATCCGTGCAGGTCGAACAAAACCCCAAACGGAGATCCGTGCAGGTCGAACAAAACCCCAAACGGAGATCCGTGCAGGTCGAACAAAACCCCAAACGGAGATCCGTGCAGGTCGAACAAAACCCCAAACGGAGATCCGTGCAGGTCGAACAAAACCCCAAACGGAGATCCGTGCAGGTCGAACAAAACCCCAAACGGAGATCCGTGCAGGTCGAACAAAACCCCAAACGGAGATCCGTGCAGGTCGAACAAAACCCCAAACGGAGATCCGTGCAGGTCGAACAAAACCCCAAACGGAGATCCGTGCAGGTCGAACAAAACCCCAAACGGAGATCCGTGCAGGTCGAACAAAACCCCAAACGGAGATCCGTGCAGGTCGAACAAAACCCCAAACGGAGATCCGTGCAGGTCGAACAAAACCCCAAACGGAGATCCGTGCAGGTCGAACAAAACCCCAAACGGAGATCCGTGCAGGTCGAACAAAACCCCAAACGGAGATCCGTGCAGGTCGAACAAAACCCCAAACGGAGATCCGTGCAGGTCGAACAAAACCCCAAACGGAGATCCGTGCAGGTCGAACAAAACCCCAAACGGAGATCCGTGCAGGTCGAACAAAACCCCAAACGGAGATCCGTGCAGGTCGAACAAAACCCCAAACGGAGATCCGTGCAGGTCGAACAAAACCCCAAACGGAGATCCGTGCAGGTCGAACAAAACCCCAAACGGAGATCCGTGCAGGTCGAACAAAACCCCAAACGGAGATCCGTGCAGGTCGAACAAAACCCCAAACGGAGATCCGTGCAGGTCGAACAAAACCCAAACAGAGATCCGTGCAGGTCGAATAAAACCCCAAACGGAGATCCGTGCAGGTCGAA
>NC_044925.1:20016568-20027425 GCF_003576645.1 Ipomoea triloba | reverse complement strand
ACTCGACCGTCATGGGCTACTTTGGCATTCCTCTGATATTCTATTAACCTTCGAGCTGCCATGTCCCTTTTTTCGTCTATGAAATTGAGTTCCGTACCTTGCATCTCATCATTCACTTCCGGATCGTAATTTCTTTCCCGGGTGGTAGAGAGCCATGCTTCAATCGGGACTCTTGCCTCGAATCCATATGTCAGCGAGAAAGGTGTCTCATTCGTTGCCCGACGCGGGGTGGTTCGATATGTCCAAAGAACATATGAAAGCTCATCAACCCAGCCTCGACCTGCAGTTTGCAACTTCTTTTTCAATCCATCCAAGATCGTCCGGTTGGTGTTCTCCACTTGACCATTTGATTGTGGGTATGCTACGGCCACTCGGGTATGCTTTATGCCCAAATGAGCCATGAAGTTCTTAAACGGTCGGCTGTCAAATTGTGTCCCGTTGTCTGTGATCAATTGAACAGGTACCCCGAAGCGAGTAATCACATTTTTCCAAAGAAACTTTTGACACTGTTGAGAAGTGATGGTTGCCAACGCTTTTGCTTCCACCCACTTGGTGAAGTAGTCGATCGCCACTATCACATACTTTTTGCGTCCGGCTGCCATCGGGAATGCTCCGATCAGATCCACACCCCACCTTGCAAAAGGTATTACTTCGCTGACCGGTTGATAGTAGGTGGCCGGTCGACCGGGTAACTTATGAAATTCTTGACAAGTGGCGCATCGTCGAACGTACTGTTCGCAATCCAGGTTGATCGAAGGCCAATAGTAACCCATCAGAATGATCTTTTGCGCGAGTGTTCTTGGTCCTTGATGGGCAGAGCAGATCCCTTCATGAACTTCTTCCATCACTACTTTCGCCTCGTCGCTGGTTAAGCACCGGAGCAGCGGTCCGCCATATGATCTTTTGTAGAGCCTATCATCAACCAATTGAAAACGTGGTGCCCTTAACTTAACTTTCTTTGCCCGGGAAGAGTCGTCCGGTAGAGTGCCGTTGGCGATGTAATTCTTCAAGTCGTACATCCAATCTGGCTCGCCTATCTCAACCGGTCTGACTTCTATGACATCAATGCTTGGCGCTCCAATTTCTTCAATGCGTGCAATCTTGGACACGTATTCAGGAGCTTCTTGAGTCAACTTGGAGAGCATGTCAGCGTCCGTGTTCTCCATCCTTGATACTTGGATCAGCTCGTATTTTTTGAATTGTTGCAACAATTCGAGCGCAATATCCTTGTACTGTATCATTCGATCTTCCTTTGCATCGATCGTGCTGGATAGCTGTCCGATTATCAACCGGGAGTCTGACCGTGCCCTTAACCGTTCGGCCTTCATCTGCTTGGCCAGTCGCAACCCGCCTATGAGTGCCTCGTATTCTGCTTCGTTGTTGGTAGGTTGAAATTTGAAAATCAAGGCTTGATAAATCTTGAAGCCTTCGGGTGATGTGAGCACAATTCCACCCCCACATCCCTTCTTACTTGACGACCCATCAGTAGAAACTTCCCACCATGGTTCTTCTAGGGCAGTCGGTCGGTCAGGTTCCGGATCGCGTGCGGTGCATTCGACGATGAAGTCAGCCAATGCTTGACCCTTGATGGCAGGACGGGGCTTATACTCAATCGCGAACTGGGTGAGCATCATGGCCCATTTGATCAATCGTCCTGATGATGTTGGATTCCTGAGGATCGTTCCCAACGGTTGATCGGTTAACACTACTATCGGGTGAGCTTGGAAGTAAGCTGCAAGTCTTCTGGCCGTCACCCAGAGCGCCAACGCGGTCTTCTCAAATTTTGTGTACCTCAGCTCTGCTCCTTGAAGAGCTTTGCTCACGTAGTAAATCGGCTTCTGAATTCCCTTAGCTTCTTCGCGGACAAGCACGGAACTGACCGCTCGGTCGGACACGGCCAAATAAACGAATAAGACCTCATCTTTCTCCGGCTTCGAGAGGACTGGTGCGGAGCTCAAGTATACCTTCAGACCTTCAAAAGCCGATTGACAAGCCGGTGTCCACTCAAAGCCATTTGATTTTTTCAGAATCTGAAAGAACGGCAGAGACTTTTCGGCTGACTTGGATAGGAAACGGCTAAGCGCTGCTAGTCGACCAGTCAGTCGCTGAACATCCTTGACCGATCGGGGGGGTTGCATCTCCATTATCGCTCTGACCTTCTCGGGATTTGGCTCAATCCCCCGCCTCGTCATCATGAACCCCAAGAATTTTCCCGTCTGAACAGCAAAGGTACACTTACTTGGGTTCAGACGCAAGTTGAAAGTTTCCATCACCTTGAACGCCCGGGCAAGATCGGTAGGATGAGTTTCTTTTAATCGACTCTTGATGAGCATGTCATCCACATATGCTTCCATAGTTGATCCGAGCAAACCTTTAAACAATTTGTTCACCATCCGTTGGTATGTGGCTCCAGAGTTCCGCAAACCAAACGCCATTACCACGTAGCAAAACACTCCGTCCGGAGTGATGAAAGCAGTCTTCTCTTCATCTTCCTTGCTCATGAAGATTTGATGGTATCCTTTGAAGGCGTCCATGAAACTCAACAGCTCACACCCAGCCGTTTCATCAACCATCTGGTCAGGATTTGGTAGGGGATATGGATCCTTCGGGCAAGCTTTGTTCAAATCAGTGTAGTCAACACACATTCTCCATGTTGGCGGTTTAGGCGCGAGGACTACATTGGCTAACCACTCCGGGTAGAGGACCTCTCGGATGTGCCCTACCGACAAGAGGGTGGCGGTCTCCTTTTTCACGAATTCTCTCCTTTCGCTTGACAGGTGCCTTTTCTTTTGCTTGACTGGTTTCGAACCTGGTTGAATTGATAAGCGGTGGCAAATGACAGACCGATCAACCCCGGGCATGTCTTCCGGTCCCCAAGCAAAAACGTCTTTGTACTCCTGCAACACTCCGATGATGTCCTCACGTAGGTCTGCAGGGAGTCCCCGACCGATTTTAACCACCCTTTCTGGTCGGTCGGAGTCAAGTACTATCTCTTCCAATTCTGAGGCAGGTTGCGGTTTTTCCCTCTCTTCTCCGCGATCTACCTGCTGGGATATGGTGTGAATCCTGCCTTCCTCCCGGTCCGACTGTTTGACTGCTCGCACGTAGCACTGTCGAGCAGCACGTTGGTCTCCTCGAACCACTCCAACCCCATTGGGTGTATGAAACTTCATGCACAAGTGGTTCATGGATATAATAGCAGCTGCGCGAGTGATACCTGGTCGCCCAAGTATGGCGTTGTGAACACACTTCAATTTCACTACCACAAAGTCCATGGTAGTCTTCAATATGTTTGGTTGGCTGCCCAACTCCACATTCAAGCTGATGACTCCCTCTGCTTCTATGGAGTCACCGGTGAAACCCGACAACGGGGTCCGAATGGGGGTTAACTGATCGGTGGACAGACCCAATTGAGCAAAGACATCAAAATATAAGATGTTCACCGAGCTCCCCGTGTCAACCAGCACCCGCTGGACATCCGTTCCGTTGACATCTAGCGTGATGACGAGTGGATCATTTTGGGCTTCCCCATGGAATGGTAGATCATCGTCAGTGAAAAGTATTGGTTCTGTACGCTTTTTCTTCTCTCGAGGTTCCGAATGAATCGTCCCAACGTATAAGTTTCTCGCCCATTGCTTCCTTTGTCGTGAAGAGTCGCCTCCTTCAGGGCCCCCGTAGATGACGTGGATCACTGGTTTCTTTCCGACCGCCTTCTCATCAGCTAACCTAGGTGGGACGAATGCCTCGTCGTGCCTTTCGGGATTCCTTTTCATCACATTCCTTTCCGTTTTTCTTTGATTTCTATCCTCCTTCATCACAAATTGCCTCAACTCTCCCTTCTGAATGAGTTGTTCAATGAGCATGCGCAAGGCCATGCACTCCGAAGTATTGTGTCCCTTGACTCTGTGGAAAGCACAATACTTTCTCTTGTCCTCCCCCTCGGGTATCGGCTCCGGTGGGTGGATCAAATTGCATTGCTCGGCAAACTGCAAGACTTCCACCAGGGGTCTGTTCAACGGAGTGAAACGGGGTACATCTTCTGGTCGATTGTATTGTTTGACGTGTCTGAACGGTGGTTTATTTTTCCTTTGATCGTGGCCTCTGTCCCGATTGACCGGCTGCTCATCGCGTCTCTTTGCCATGTTAGCTTCGGTGGCATCTGCATGATGCTTGGCTCTGGTGATGGCATCCTCATAAGTTCGGGGGGGATTAACTATGAGGTCGTAGTAGAGCGTCCCGGAACAAAGTGATGCAAGGAAAGCTTGGATTGCCACCCGGTCCTCCATCGGTTCAACCTCATCAACCTCACGTTCCCATCTGAATAGGAAAGTAGACAACGGTTCTCCCACAGCTTGGTTTACCTTGTTCAGGCAAGTGTAAGATTTCTTTCTCGATTTACTTGCAGCGAAACGCTTTACAAACTTATCGGCCAACTGACCAAAATTTCTTATCGACCCCTGCTCCAAACCCTTGAACCATTCGGCCGCCTTACCGACTAAGGTAGCGAAGAAAGCTCTACAAATGACCGCATCGCTTACTCCCAACATCAACATGTTGCCATAGTACATGTCGACATGCTCTTGCGGGTCGTACCTTCCGGAATAAGTGTGAGCCAGCGGGATTTGGAGGTCCTGCGGATAGTGGGCACTCATGATGTCGTCCGTAAAGGGGGTGGCAACCAGCGAGCATGATGGTTCTTTTCCCGCGCCGACTCTCTCGCGAAGCTCTTGTTGTAAACGATCTATTCTTTCCTGCATCCTGGCCATTTGGAGTCGGGGACTATCCTCCTCATCGAGTTGCCTCTCTTCCCTAACCGGTTGATCGCCTACTCGATTGGTCTGCCGATCACTCACCCGACCGACAGGTCGGGCCCTTCTGTCAGCTAAATGGGCGTCCCCATGTTGTGCACTCCCAGTGCTGCTTTCCTCTACAGTCATTTGGGGCCTTTGTCTCGCGTGTTCATTGTTATTCTGGGGCCCCAACCGAGATCTAACGCTATTCCGAATGCGATCAAAAGCGCTCCTACGTTGAATGGGGTCATACCGATGTCCCTCTCGATCGGACCTCCGTGTGCGATCCGTAGATTGGACTTCCTCCAAGTTACGATCTTGAGGTTGGGGGTGCGACTGTTGCCTCTGGGAAGGTCGGGGCGCTTGTTGTTCCACGGCAGGGATTTGAGGAATTGCAAGCATTTGGGGAGTGGGTGATACAACATAGTATCCGGGAGTTCCCGGCCACGGTTGGTACACCGGAGTCAATCCTTGTTGTGGAGTCCCTTGCAACGGGTTCCCCCCAAGTGCACCTGGTGGTGGAGTCAGCATTTGGCCAGTTGGGGGCAACATGGCATATGTCACTGGAATTTGAAAGCTTGTTTGCCTTGCATGTCCGACTGCATTCGGGTTGACCGGTTGGGTAGGTCGTGCATCTTGCCTCTGGTTGGATGTCAACTCGTTCATTAGGCTCCTGGATCGTTCCAACTGGCGACGTAGATCATCTTCAGGGAGTGTTTCAATTACATTGTCAGGGTGAGGTCCGACCAACCGAGTCGGGCTCCCCCTACGCGCATGAGTTTGGCTCAAACTTTTCCTACTGTTCGTCATTTTAAGATGGATAATAGTGTGAAGAAAGAAAAGATAAAGGGATAGAACAGAGTGACTCGTTCAATCCCCACAGACGGCGCCAATGATAGCGTAAATGTAAACGGGGTCTACGATTACGCTACGGATACGTGTGTTACGTGTAGTGAAGAATGTCGCTCGGCCGGTCAGACGGTCGGTCTACCGGTCAACGACTGAGCGGTTCGAAGCTATATCGCTCTACGGGTGACGAACAGTGATAAAGAGTAAGCAGGAGAAAGACAATCGGCAAATCGCAAGTGTATTAGTGTAGTACTGATGAGTTCTCCTTTTCCAGTGAGGGGAATGACCCTATTTATACAAAGTGGATTCACTATGCACATGGTGTCTGATATGCAAGTGGAGGGCATATGGGCTGTCACTCCGCAAAATGCGCATCGGTTTGCTCGAAGTGGTTGAGTTACTCGAGGTGATGAAAACACGGATCCCTTGTTCCCGAAAAGTTGTCGGTCGTCACATCAAGCAACTGTTGCGCTCGTGAGCCTCCAATCCACAAGGTGTGTTGCTTCCGATCATGCGGCCGACGGACCGGGTGACCGGACCGTTTGGGTGACCGTTGACGGACAGGTTGGGTGACCGACGGACAGGTGATTTACGAACCGACTAATACATGTGCATATTTACCCATCACATATATTATCTCTAATAAGCGAGTCATTGTCTTTCTCGTATGTATCTCATCCACAAGGGGGTTTTTACCACCCTTGAATTCATATCAGGCATAAACATGATTTAGTCACAATATATTATATTAGTTGACTGGTTGAAAAAACTTATGGTCAAACAAAAAAATTATCTGATCTCACCTTATTAATTATTCATAAGAAAAGTTTCACAATTTTAAATGGTCAAATGCCATTTCCTAATTTATTTAAATTATTAAAAAAAATACAATAATCAGTAGATCAAAATTAAAATAAAATCTTAATTAATGTGTCCAAATTAAAGAGCAGTCATTCCCATGAAACATGAGGCAGAAGGATCTTCATATCAGTGGCTGGCTTTTAAGAATCATCAAACAGGCTATGGATGAAGCTAAGGAAAGAGTTGAGGAGTGAAAGACAAGCAAACATAAGAATCATCAAATTACTTTCCTATTTAATAATAAAATCTAAAATATTATATTATATTATATTGTGAAAATGTATGTTTTGTAAATTCTCTCAGCCTTCCACTCATTGGTAAGTTGGAAGGTTCCTTCTCCAGGTTTCGCTGTGGGCACACCAGTTTTGAAAATAAATTAAAGCAACTGCCCAAAACCATTACCAATTTTTTAATCAATTAATGAAATTTTTATTCATATATTTCTTTTCATAACAGATTTTTTATTTTGTTTTAATATTACTACACAAACACAGGCAAATTTCACTTTGTATCACGGTCCATATAATAACGTGCTCCATGAAATAAGTATTATTTTAATTACATTTCAATTTCATTTGACAATATTGCTCTGTTTTTTTTTTTGTTTCATTTTTCACGCACACTAATTTCATTATAGTAATATCAAAATATTATTTTAATTCTACTACAGTAATTTCATTTGACAGTATACACTATTGTATGAGCTCTATTTTGTAGTTTCATTTTCCACACACACTAGTTTAATTATAATAATGCTAAAGTATTATTTTAATTGCACTCCACATTCATTTGACAATATATGTTATTGCATAGCTCTGAATTTTAGTTTCATTTTTCACACCCACTAGTTTCATTTTAACAATACTAAGGTATCATTTTAATTATACTACAGTTTCATTTAACAATATATGTTATTGAATGAGTTCTATTTTTTAGTTTCATTTTCACACACAGTAATTTTATTTTAGCAACACTAAAGTATCATTTTAAATATACTACAGTTTCATTTGACGACTATGGTCCACATAACACTATGGGCCCCGGTATACTATATAACAATTGCACAAACACAAGTAGCAAGTTAATTAGTAAGTAATTTGTTTGGATGAGTAAAAAATAAAAAGTTAAAGCCAGAAGAGTTTTAACGGAGAGATTAATTAAATTTAATGAAATTAAGTTAAATAATTAAAATACTTAAACAAAAAAAAAAATTAGCATACTCCTATTAAATTTTACTTGTCATATTCAGTTCCAATGGTAAAATCAATTCTTTCTTCTTCTTTTTTTTCTTGTTTATTAATATTTTTGTTATAATTTTTAAATTTATTTTTTTATGTTAAATAGTATTTTGATACTACATTGTAACAGAGTCAGTAGTACTCAAAAATATACTAATAATAAACTAAATACTAAAAAAAAAATTAAATTATAAATAATTCTAGTCAAGCCTCATTTACTAAACTAAAAACATAAAACGAGACTAAAAGAATAAAACAAATTTGATAGGAATAGTCACAATATAAAAACGTTTACATTTTTGTCATGAAATCTCAAGTTTTAACTTTTTAGTTATAATATAAATCTCATTGTTTGCCAAGCAGTCAAACACCTTGTGTTCAGATGATACCTCTATGACTCATTGACTCCCCTTGAGGGAAGCTCAAACATCTTTCTATAAGCTGCTATTAACTACTTAGATCCACTAACTCAATCAGCAAACAACTAACAACTATTTACCAAACACTCCCATTGACTTTGTAATTTAATCTACAATTGGCCATTAAGAATAACATTAAACTTATCTTAAAATATTTAGAAGGATAACTAATCATATTTCTTTTTTTTTGATTAAAAATGTTTTGGAGAAAAATTCACTTTTATCAACTTTTTAACCGGCTACTTTTTTCTTTTCTTTCTTTTTTTTTTTTTTTTTTCATTTTATCCAAAACTTTAACAAAAAATTTTACGACAAAAGTTGATAAATATAATTAAGATAATATGAACTCGACACTACAAAATTCTAAAATATTCTTGCAATCATAACTCGAAAAGTAAATCTAATTTTTCTATAAAATTAATTAAATTTAATAATGAAAATGCAAACAAAAGAGAACAAAGCATCATTCATTTCAACCTCATTCAGCTAGTGCGTGGTACTTTCACATCATGTTAGGAAGCTTAAGACTATCAATGATTATATATATAGGGTCATAATCAGGTGTGGTTGTGCCTTCCCGTGCGGTTTACACCACTCAATGTTAAGAAATGCACCACTCAATGTTAGGAAATACACCACACAAATATGCACTATTAGGTACACATCACCAAAAACACACCAATACGTATGAAAAGATACACCACACAGTGTTAAGAAATGCACAATTAGAAACATGGGAGTTATGAGTTGTTTTTATGCATTTTCATTGTAGTGCATTTCTTAACATTGAGTTGTGTAAACCGCACGGGAAGACGCAACAACATTTTATATATATATATATATATTGTGCGTGTGTATTGGATCATATGAGAACAAGTTCTTAGGAGAAAGCTAATAACCAATCTAAGTCTTACATCTTGAAAAATCCCAGATCATATTTAAAAATAAAACAAAAAATACGATGGCATTTTCGTAATTATCACCAACATTACTATGCAAATTTCAACACTAAAATCTGCACTTCTCAGAATTTTTCAAGTTTGCATATTTAGTATTAAAAGATTGCACTTGCAAAAATTGTGAAGGTACATTCTACTTAGGGTTTTGATTTTAGAGTTTATAACTGAATTTTTGTTTTTATTTGGTTTAGTGGTTCAGTTTTTACTATTTAGGATATAACATTTACAGTCTATATTTAAAATTTAACTTTTTCATTGATTTTTTTTTTTAAATTTATCCAGGTTTGCATATTTAGTTTATTTATTGAATATTTAAGTGTTCAAGTTTGCAAGGTGAAGTTAACGGAAATTACAAAAATGTCACTATGTTTTAAAAAATCTAATCTAATTGTTCAGTTTTAACAAATATATAAGGTTAAAATTGGTTCTTAGTTTTATCTTTGTTGTGTTTTTGCGGTATCATAAAGAAATATATTCTGTTGAAGCTGAACACCAGGTGCCTTAATGTCACTTCACTACCAACATGTACATGCGCAAGCCACATTTAGTTGTACTGGTGAAAATGAAACGTGTTGTACATTTAAATAAATTTTTAATTAAAAAATAAAATTATATACGATAAAATAAATATCAAACTATTTTAGTCTAAAAATTTTTGTATTTATAAATTGGTACCATTTCATCATATTTTATTTTTTTATTCTAAAAACAAATATTCTTATAATAATGTATCAAGAGTGTGTTTGGTTCGCATATGAGAATCAGAATCGGAATGATCGAGTATCAAATACTTGGTAATGGTAATAGATTTTGGTGAAAATATTTTGCATGTTTGGCACTAGGGTGGAATGGGAATTATTATTAATAGTTGGGGAAGCGGCTGAGGAGGAAGGGATGAAACCCTTATTTTATTAGGGAATGAGTTTTGCAATTAATGGGGTAATCAAAACCAATAGTAGTGTTTTAAAAACCTGTCAACCAAACAATAACTTTAATACTCATTCCTAATAGCTAAACATGTCAACCAAATACACCCTAAATTGTAGTTAAAATCCCCATCGCTCATTTGCAGGCACATCCAATAATTTAATATATCAAATAATCATTTATAACTATGGAATAGCTTCATTTTGTTGCCACTCAAAGAAATAAAAGAAAAATTATGAAAATGATATTAACATTTGATCATAAGATCTAAGCTAAGCTAATTAAGAGTACGTATATATCATGTTATATACACCAACACCATTCAAAATTATACAATTGAAAATATCAACTATTAAAGAATTATCTTTGTCAAATACAACAAAGAAAATGGAAATGACAAAAGTATTAATTAAAACATAATTAAACAAAGAATTTAGATATGGGGAAAAAAACATGAAAGAAAAAGATTTTAAAAAAAAAAACCCTAAAACTAGCTGAATAATGTGTTGACTCATGCATATTCTATTAGTTTAACTATTTGAACGCAAAATTAAAAATAAGAGGTAAATTGGAAAGTATATGTAAGAATACAAGAATGAAGTAGAACCTATATGTCATCTTACAATTATTATAATATAATTTTTAATTACAATATTAAATTTTAACAATTTGAAAGCAAAATCAATAATTACTTGTAAGAGTATATAAAAATACAAATAAATTGATTAATATATATATATATATATATATATATATATATATATATATATATATATATATATATATATATATATATATATATATATATAAAAAA
>NC_044925.1:19997288-20016173 GCF_003576645.1 Ipomoea triloba | reverse complement strand
ATATATATATATATATATATATATATATATATATATATATATATATATATATATATATATATATATATATATATATATATATATAAAGAAGAACAAGAACAAGATATAGTTCATCAATGCAACATTGCCTCTAATCAGATTTGTGAGATAAGAGTCCGCACAAGTAGCTCAATTAATTTCTGAGTTGTAGATTGTGACAAGAACATATGATCGAGCTTAGCAATAAGAACAAGCTGGTCCCTTGCATTAATTTTGACATTGTCGCTTAAAAATGACCTAAAATAAAAATAAAATAAATTTTGTATATTTCGATTGCATTTATTTACCCTTAAAAATTCTTAAGATATTTTCTTTATAATTATAGCATTAATAATAATATTATTATTAACAATAATAATAATAATAATAATATAAAGAGTAGTTAAAACAATAAATAATAATAATAATTAATTTTAAAAATACAATTTTAAAATTTATTTTTAAAGTTAAAATATACTAATATATATATACAGATAAAAATATTTAATACAATAATATGCTATTTTTTTGAAGATAATGCAATATGCTACTAATTATTTATTATTCACTATGTACCAAACAATCTTTAGAGACATCTGAAAAGGCAAAAGTAAAAAATTCCTGGGAACAAAAAGAACATGTTCCGCCGTACAGCGAAAATAATTGAAGAAATGGGTGAACACCCCTTCTTCAGTTCTTCTTGGCTAAATTCCTCTGAAAGGATTCAAAATTATTAAGAGAAAAATATTATTTGTACTTTCAGATATTACAAAATTTATATTAATACTCAAAGGAAATTAATGAAAAGTAAATGAGATATTTAAATTAATAATTAGTTGATATTTAAAGAAATTTAAATAAAAAATATAAAAAAAAAATAGTAAATATGTGATATTATTATATTCTTTTATAATTTCGACATGGTCCCTTAAAAGTGACAATCACATGCTCTTGTCGCAAAGCAAAAGTTCACATCAAGTGATTCCGTACCAGTACTTTATGTAGCACCAAATTCTACTTTCTCGAAATTTCCTTTCAAATTCATTAATGAGTTTTAATATATGTAATTTCAAATTTTACTTTTTAAATTTTATTTTTGATTTGGTGAATATTAATAAGTTTGTATATTTTTGATTTGGTGAATATTAATAAGTTATTTTTTGTTAATGTAGGTCTCATTACAAGGATCAGATCAAGATTTTGTGTAAGAATAAAAGTTGAGGGTAGAAAATAAATTTCACCTGTTTTCTAATAAATTATTAGGGATGAAAATTGAAATATTAATTGTAGAATATTTCATATATAAAATTGAAATGTTAATTGTAGAAAATAAATTTCACATGTTTTCTAATAAACCATTAATGTTAATGTTAATACTTCATATATAATAACGAAAAAAATTCCTATAATAACTTTAGGATTCATTCTTATTTCATGGTTGTGCTCATTTTTCGTCACAAATTTCACCTGTTTTCTAATAAACCATTAGGGAAAAAAATTGAAATGTTAATTGTAGCTTAGGGACAAGAAGTGTACCAATTAAAAAAGAAAAAAATTTACAATGTCAATTATAGCTTAGGAACTAGAAGTATGTACAACCAACGAATAGGATAAATGTTACAATTACTTTATAACTTAGGGACAAAAAGTATAATTTTTCTAATAATAATAATAGACACATGTAATAACATTTACATTTCGACTTTTTGCCATTATTAGTTATGTGAGTATTGTTACATTACCACTTATGGAGTTATGGTGACAACTTCACATCCCATAATTAAGAATTAAGTTTTTGTCGCCCGTTGTAAATATAATAATATAGAAGATAGTAAGCGACATCCCTATAAACTCATTACCTTCATATAAGTCTGGTTCTAATATATAAAAATATATTTTGTCTCAACTAAAATCTTAAGCTGATAATTAAATTATACATTTATTATTTTATATATATTATGGATGATATTTGTTAAGAGTTTGTGCACTTAAAAAATAAAAATAAGCTCTTCCTCATTCTAATTCTAGCAGCATCATATCATCTCTTTACAAATGAGAATTCCAGCTGGAAGCAGGGCTTCCCACTCGAGCGTCTTAGACTTTGACACATCAACATCACGCATCTCTTTGAGGATAAGAAAATTGGTACTTGATATGTTGGTGGATTATCCCCAATATATAATATATTAATTTTATTATTAATTTAATCTTTTAGTTATTATAAAATGCCTTATTCAATTTAATATCAGACCAGACAAAATGTCTTGAGTTCAAATCAATATGTACGTTAATTTCTTGAAATTTATTTTAGAAGAATTAAAATTTAAACATTATATTTTTGTATAAATTTGTCTAATTTGAAATATTTAATTTTAATTATCACAACACTATCAGTATTTCACTCTATAAATATACCTTCTAAGTTCCGAGAATGGCATCAACTCAGGGTCTATGGTTAATAGTGAGTTAGGTGAACTTTTTTTTTTTTTTCTCTTTTTCTTTGTAAGATGCACATTCAAAGAATTCCTTGACATTATTCCTCCAGTACACATTTTTCTCAACTTTAATTCTCCTTTGGTCTTTTTAAGGAAATAACATCCACTATATAGTACCTTGTTACTGTACTAAGAACAAGAACAAATACAAAAATATCCTATACATGTACCCCAATTAAAAATAAAATAAATAAATAAAAACAAGAAAAAAAATTTAAAAATATCCCAAGCCCCATGCTTGTGCTCATTTAACTAGTATTATTGCAAATAAATAACTAGCTTATTGATATATTTAGTTTTAGTGTCCGTAAAAATTTATGCCGCTTATAAATTTAGAAATGCAAAAGAAAGCTCATATGGGTTTAGTTCAGCGGTTTAATAGGCCGTATTTGAGAAAAGAGACCAAGATTCGAAATTCAATAGCGACGACAATGTAGAAATTATGTCCAAAGTGGACAAATCTCTTACCAAGCCATTGAATTACCATAATTTACCTTATTTACACCTTTCCAAATGTTTTGTCGGACCGGAGAGTAGGAGCCCTTAGGGTTGGGAATTCAATCAGAATTTAGAAGAAGTAGAATAAATGCAAAAGAAGATGGATAAATGATGAAGTAATAATTTTGAACAAAACAAACAAATCTTCACATTATTATTGATGTAATTTTGGTTATTTGTCTCTCCCATACACAACCTAACTACTGAAGCTTTCTATCTAATTGAACAAATTTGTGACATTATTATTATTTTTGTAACACATTAACGAATAATGGTAGGATGATTAATCCAACACTAAGTAAAGTTAGTTGGTGACGTCGTAGTTGCTCCACAAGGCCGTCCTGCCATTGATGAAAGCCGTAGCTTTGCTGTCGATCCCAGGCTCGGCCACCCAGTTTCGCCGGTCTTCGTCGCTCGGAAAAACTTTGTACGCCTTCACGGCGAAATCGTCTCTGTAGTAATCGTCTCCCTTTCGGCTCCTCAGGTTCGCTTTCGGCTTGCTTTTGAACATTCCCATGATCGAAAACGAGGATTTCTTGCCGGCCATCTTTAAATTTTATGTTGTTTTTTTGAGTTGTAGGTGAGGAGAAGCTAGCTTAGGAGGTTAGTGTTTTTGTTTTGTGTGTTGGTCTGGGAGGGGTGATGGGGAGGGGGGATATTTATAATGGGTGGGGAGTTGATCCGAGGGTGGAGAATCTCTGGGGATGAAGACCGTTGATTTTGATTGACGGGCTTGATTTAACGATCCGGAGAATGCTGTGAAAATTTTAGGCAAAGGCCAAGGGAATATGTAATGTGCACCGCTGCTTCCAAAAGTTGACCAAAACATCCTTAATGGGTTGTTTCCCTCTTTTTACTTTTCTTCTATTTTTGCATTTCCTTATACTTATGTTATGTGCTTCCATTGCTTAACACTATACCGTACCAAAAGGTATAATTATTGGGTACCCATTTAAAAAGTCAAGTTCAATATCATGTCATTAAAATGTAGCGTCAACTGTTATGCAAGTATAAAAATGTAAAGTTGTCTCTTTATTACTAGTCAGAATTTTTGACGTAATGATAAGTGCATGATCTGACAATTGATATAAAAACATGTCTCATTAAAAACATGTTATGCAGTAGGTGCTGGGAGGGGATTGTTGAGTGATGGCCCACTGGAATTGAAGGCGAACAACAGCTCGGGAAGCCAAGTCTAGTATCTATCTTGACATCGAAACATGGCTATGAGTCTCTGATTACTACGCAAGTATAAGAAAATAAAGTTACTCTTTCGCTAATAATTATAACTTTTGACTTGGTGATAACCACTCGATCTGACAATAAACTCTTAACAAGCAAAAATAAATAATCCAGTAAAATTATTATTTTTAATGAAATTCTAATTCAGAATTGTTTTTTCTTGGTAGAGCAAAAAGAATACATATTATTACGGAGTACTTGTTAAGTGGAGGCTTGGAAGGCTAAATTCACCATCTTGATATTAAAATATGACGCTAATTATTATGTAAGTACAATGAAATAAAATTGTGTACTTGTTGCTAGCTAGTTACAGCTTTTGACGTAGTGATAAGAGTTTAATTTTGAAGTTACTTACAATTAATTATAAAAAAAATAATGTACAAACTCAAATAATAGTATATTTTACGGTACCAATAATTGGTATAGCTAGGTATAAATGAATGTAATAAGTATATGTCGTATATATTTCTAAATCAAGTCAATTTTAAATTCTTTTTGTCGTTTTATTATGCTTTACACCAAATAAAAAACGTTGTACCAAACAGAAAACACATCATGTTAACCTGGTACACCCATCATATATATATGGTCATTTAAAAAGAAGAAAAGATTAGACTTTAATTTGAAAGGAGGAAATGGTTGAGAACCCCTATTTTCGAATGTTTGTTAGACAGTAATGATTATTCTAATCGAGTTGTATTGCATTACATTATTGGGAAAATGTTTAGATAAACTTTAGGAATTTCTGTCACGAATAATTATGTCCGTACACATGTTTAATCCATCAATAATTTCTTCTTTAATTTAATATGTCCCCGCGAAGGGGCAATGAACCAACAACCATCCCTCCCCCTTTTACATTCTTTATTTTAGATATTAATTTATAACTTTTTGAAGTCTCATACATCCTTAACCAAATATCAAGTGTTCGATCCTTAGCTTTGAGTATGAAACCTTTTTAAATTTTCAGGCCAGCTGTCCCACTCAATAGAGCTGCTTACAATTCAACGATGAGATTAGTCAATATATTCGACGGTGAAAACCCTAACCTACACCCCCAAAAAAAATAAAATTTGAAGCCGATGAAATGTTAATCGCATTAATTGATATTAATATCCTTTAATTTTTTATTCATATTTGTAACAATTTTTTGTATGATTTAAAAAAAAAATCTTGTTGTAAATTTATATAGTAAATGAATAAATTTTTTCAAATATGGCTACTAGAAGCTTAGATAATATATAAATGTTGTGGGTTGTAGATATTACTTTAAGATTGTTATGGATTTTGTTTTTCTTTTTTTTTTTTTATCAAAAAAAGTTTATTATTTGGTTATAAGTACAGAGAAATTTTATGGGTTTTAATATTATTCTAGATGATATTTAATAGTCGCTCGGTTGGTGTCCAAGAAATATTTTTGATGTACCAGGAAATATGATATTAATTTATTATATTTATTTAATATAATAAATGTTATCTGACCAATTATGCAGATTATTTTAATGAATATTTAAATATATTATTACTACAAAAAACTTTTTGTAATCTCTCTATAATTGCTATCATTATGGAAATAATGACGATGGAGGTTATGTATACTTCTATAACTTTTATATTTACTTTGGTAATTAAAGTAACTTATATTATCTGAATGATATAAATAATAAATTTTTTCAGGTGTTGATTTTCAGAATGGGTTACACCTTTGGTGAATTATAGGTCGCACAAAAACAACTTGTGAAATTTTAACATTTTTTTTTTTGTATTTCAATAGTTTTGATTTGATCACAATTGTTGTTCGGTAAAATTTTTTTAAAAAAATCATAAACTTTTAGAACAATATATTCATACGCTTGAGAATCATGATCAAATGTTCATTGTTTTTTTTTTTTTTTTTGAGTCTCGTGTTTCGTATATGAGACCCACGTTACTAACAATCTTTACCCATCATCAAAATTTATTGCCAAGTCTTAACCATGTAAGTAGACTTAACCGTATATTCATACGCTTGAGAATCATGATCAAATGTTCATTGTTTTTTTTTTTTGAGTCTCGTGTTTCTTGTATGAGACCCACGTTACTAACAATCTTTACCCATCATCAAAATTTATTGCCAAGTCTTAACCATGTAAGTAGACTTAACCGTATATTCATACGCTTGAGAATCATGATCAAATGTTCATTGTTTTTTTTTTTTGAGTCTCGTGTTTCTTGTATGAGACCCACGTTACTAACAATCTTTACCCATCATCAAAATTTATTGCCAAGTCTTAACCATGTAAGTAGACTTAACCGTATATTCATACGCTTGAGAATCATGATCAAATGTTCATTGTTTTTTTTTTTTTTTTTGAGTCTCGTGTTTCTTATATGAGACCCACGTTACTAACAATCTTTACCCATCATCAAAATTTATTGCCAAGTCTTAACCATGTAAGTAGACTTAACCGTATTTACCGACAGTGTTAAAAATCAAATTTAATAATTAAAAATAAATTAAACATTTTACATTAATACATGAATTACTGAAGTTCTTTAACCAAATTTATGAAGCAATATAAATCATTATTGTCAAGTGTGAACAACACACTTTATATTATATTATTGTCTTTTCTTGTATTTATAGCTGATAGAATTAATACTATGCTAAAGTTGCTACCTAAATTTGTTAAATATTATTCCTGTTTTAATAGGTTGGTAGGCACGTAGTAACTAATTGTAATAATTATCTGATAATCTGATGCTACATATATTAAATCGCCGCAAAATTAAGATATATTTACTAATTAAATTGTTTTTCCCTAGTCTACCTAACTTGGCATATTCTTGTATACAATTTTTGACGTTTTACAGTGTTTATCTTTCTTAAATTTACAATATTTAATTGGTTAGCTAATTATTTAATTTTTCAATATTCTAGCTGGCAGGGAAAGGAATTTATCAAGTATAACTAGTAAAATGAACTGTTTTACTAAAGTAATAATTAATATTAAAAAAGCAACAAACATTATTGAACTTTTCTTCAACGATTTTTGACAATTTATTGATAAACTCTAAAATTCATGATGGAAAAAGTGTTAAATAGGTCAATAAACTTATTATTTTTGTACAATTATTAGGTTACTAAATTTAAAATGTTTCTAATTAAACCACTGAATAAGTAAAATATGTGCAATTTAATGTGGACATGTTTCTATTTTTTCTTGGTAGAATCCGATCATATTAATTATATCGTATGTATTAAGATTTAAGAATCACAATTTCCTCTGTCATACTAGTTGTGATGAAAGATTGAAATGTTTTCAACTTAAATTGCATTAAAAGAAATCATAAAAATGTCTCAATTGCACATATTTGTTTGTTTAATGGTTCGATTGCACACTTTTAAAGTTTAATGACCTAATTGTACAAAAACAATAAGTTCAGTGACATATTTGAGACTTATTCCATTTATTAATTAATACTAACAAATTGAAGGAAAATAAATACCAACAAAAAGAGAGCAAAAATACAAATCATCTCTTAAAATCAGTGACCAATCAACATATTAGCAAATTCGTATATCACACCCCGAAAGGAGTGACTAAGTGAATTGAGCATGATTCTCATACCTAAAAGTTATGAATTCAGTTATTGTCAACACCTTCTTAGTCGAACTCGTTGCACATGTCTTCCTGATGTGGTTTATTTTTCTTGTATAGTTTGTAAATTATTAAACCAGAGCAGTCGGGTTTAATAATTGAAGAAAATAATTAAAAAAGTAATCCACCATTGGAAGAATAATTAAAAGTTAACATTCTATGGGAGTTTAAATTTAAAGTAATGATTGATGAGGATATTACAATTGAAGTAGAGAGATCATATCAAGATATATGAGAGGTGAATACAAAAAATATATATATAATTATAAAAAGAAAGCTTTAGGGGCTTTTGGAATATTTGAATGCAAAGCATGCATTGTATTGGCCCTTGGGAAACTTTGATCAAATCAAAGGACAGCTGAAAGGTAGATTAAAGGCTTAGATAGATGTCTTATAACCCTACAAACATGAATTGCTTGCAAGCTGTATAGCTTTAAGGATTATTCTTCTCAAACCCTAACCACTGCCACAAAGGTAAGGTAATGTGCTCCCTATAAATCTCCCCTATTTCAATCCACCCATGCTTTAATTGCTAAAAATAAACAATTATATATTTACTTTTTATTCTCTCATCTCATCTAGTTAGGTCACCTGTGAATTGATATTAATCGCGATTTAGTTCAAATTAATTCATCATCTATCGCTGTTAAACTGGATGTGCTCCCTATAAATCACTAGTTATTTAAGCCTCTATAGATTAAAAATTATAAATAATTTTGTTGGGCAAAGGTTTGAATGTCTAAATCCTAATTTTTCTATTAAAATGTTCGTCTTTGCTACTAGCGTATGTTCTTTATCACTTTTGAATTCAATGTTAGTTTATCATTAAGAAAAAAAATCACTAGTTATTTTACCTTTTATAGATTAAAAATTATATATATGTTCAAATGGGTAGAGGTTTAAATGGCTAAACCCTAATCTTTCAATTAAAATGTTCGTCTTTCCTACTAGCATATGTTTTGGCGTAAGAATTTAATATGACAGTTGACATCAAAGCAAGTCATACCATAAAAAAAAAAAAAAAAAAAAATATATATATATATATATATATATATATATATATATATATAATAACAAATGAAAAGAAAGAAATTGATTTTCAATTCATATAATTTCATGAATTTTGTTTGTTTGTTTTTTAATATATGTAGGGGATGAAGTATGTAATACGGGGAGCATTATTGTGTGGACCATATATAAAAGGTATATTATTTGAGTACTAAAAATACATTATTTTGTATACTATCAAATAATGTACTTTTAGTATATTAAAAATGTACTTTTAATATATAGAAACTACATTAAACGTATTATTAAACAAAAAAATTAAATTTAAAAATAAATAAATAATACTAGCTAGAGAAAATAAGCAAAAAAAGAAAGAATTAGTTTGATCAATGAAGGTAAGATTTCCCTGTATAATATATTATATATTTGAGCCTTAAATTAAGTGTTGCAAGTTGACTTGACTTATTATATATTTGAGCCTTATAAAGTGAATACATAAATATAAAGAAATGAAGTTACACTTTCAACTCCATAATAAACAGGACAAATAAAATGAGATAAAATGAATACATAAATATAAAGAAATGAAGGTACACTAGCCTAAACTGATAGTTAGATTGCACATTTATGTTTGACCGTTTACTTTTTGTTGGGCACTTTAGCATGGGGTTGGTTCTGATACCAAATTGAAGCATGTGCTTCATCGCAATTCCCAACTAAAAGCCTAAGTTGGTAGTTGAATTGCAATTTATGTTTATATATATTAAAATGGTCAAAAGAACACAAAACTATTTTAATGAGGAAGCAATATATGTATTCAAAGTAAAGAGATGTTGCACCATATATATTAAAGTATATGTGTTGCAATTAAGTGGAATAGTGGATTGGAAATTTAAACTGTTAATTAGATCGCACGCCCTACATTTACTATTGTATATATGTATTTATAAGTATAAGATTACACATGAGCCGACATATTTTCAAAAGAGTGCAGTCAAATAGATACCAACACTTGATAAAAACATTAGTACTTTATTAAATGTGCACCAATAAAGTATGAAGATTTTGACGTACACTTTTGAGACTCTAGTTGGCATCTAACCAACTTCACTTTGATTTGTAGGTCTAATAAAAATTAGTTGATGCCAAACTTTATTTGATTCTCTTCTATATATGAATTTATTTGGTTGGATATCCATATTTTAAAATTTAATAATACAATTAGTTGTAATCACATTCAGAATAAAATATATGTAAATGCAATCACGGTGGCCTGCAGATATGCCTGGGAGCAATAATAAAATGCATTTTTTTTATAATTTTATTTTATCTGTAAATACTGAATCACGTGATAGTTAGGTTAATCAACAACAGAAAATATTATATGTTTTAGTGAAAGATGTAGATGGGTATAGGTTGGTGGGGGTAATACAGTAATTTCATGAATTTCTCACTTATTATTGTGCCTTGCTTGATTGTACCATATAGTTGATAGGTAATTTAGGGTGCGCAGTGGTTTTCCAAAAGGCCCCCCTCATGTATGTACGTGTTTTCTCCCTAGCTAGCTCCGTGAAAGAGAAAAGAGAAAGGAGGAAAGAGTACTATACGCACGTTGTCGTGCTGAGGTTGTTCCATGATTTTGGGTTTAGGGTTTAGGGTTTAGTTTCATTTTCCACACGAATTGATTTCAGTATGGTAACATTTGAAGTATCATCTTAATTACAATTCAGATTCATTTGACAATATACATTATTGCATTCATTCTATTTTTTTTTAGTTTCGATCATTTTTCACATACACTAGTTTTATAATAGTATTGTTGAAGTATCTTTTTAATTACATTTCAGGTTCATTTGACACTATATGTTATTATATGGACTATATTTTTTTTAGTTTCGTTTTTCACACAAACACGAGTTTTATTATTATATTATAGTACGTTGAAGTATCAATTTAGTTACACTTCAAGTTCATTTGACAATATATGTTAAGCTCTATTTTTTAGTTACACTTTTCACACATAATAGTTTCATTATAACAACAGTAAAGTATCATTATAATTTTATTACAGTTTAAGTAAATTGCATGGAAGTAGCAGACTAGTCGTGGAGAGCAACAACGTAACGCCAGCAGGGAGATGGTAAATTTTGGTGTATAGTATGGATTTTTATGATTGAAGCCAAGATAGTATGGTGTATGATTTTGAAACATGTAATACAAGTTAAATCTTTTATTATACACTAATAAACTTGGTAGTGAAAATTCTTTGAAATTTGATGGTCACTACTTTTTTGTAGGATATTCCAAAAAGGTGCATGTTTGTGCAACGGATATATATATATATATATATATATATATATATATATATATAGTTATAATCAAGTGTGGCCGCTTCTTAACGTGCAGTCAGTGCGGCCGCACCACTATGTATACAGATATACATCACTCAATGTTAGAAAATGCACCACACAAATATGCATCGTTAGGTATGCATCACCAAAAAGCACACCACTAGGTATGCAAATATACACCACAGAGTGTTAGGAAATGCACCTTTAGGGGCAGGGGAATTATAGTGCATTATTTTGGGTGTGTGGTGTGTTTTTTGGTGTTTTTGTATATTTTCATCGTGGTGCATTTTCTTACATTGAGTGATGTATATTTGTATACATAGTGGTGTATTTCGCACCGACCGCACAAAAAGGCGTGGCCACATTTGAATAGAAATATATATATATATATATATATATATATATATATATATATATATATAAAGAACCTACCAGTGGCATAACGTAACATACTAACTGTTACGTAAGTACTAAATATAAAAAATAAAGTTATGCATTTGCTACTAGTTATGACTTTTGATGTAATATATGATAGACGTTTGATTCTAAAACTTTTATACATAAAGTGGTAGAAAATTATGCTTTGTTAGATAATAAAAGATATAGTTTACATAAAATATGACATTTTTTTATGTAGAAATACAAAAGAACAATTTCTAACTTTGATTTGCTAAGCTAAGCTCAAAGGATTTCACTATATATTACTCTCCATTGTATACATGTACATTTTCTTGGAAGTCATTATATTAATGAGGAGTGACTCTCTTGTGAGACCATCTCACTAATCCTTATACGTGAGACAGATCAAGTTAATATATATGAAATGTAATACTTATACAAAAAAATATAATACTAATCAATAATAAAATGTTTGTTACTTATAAGGAAAAGTATAATAGTTTTTGAGGAAAAATGTAATATTTTTAAATCAAAATTTAAAAATATTATATTTTTCTTCAAAAGTATAACATTTTTCCTTATAAGTTACAAATACCTTATTCTTGATTAGTATTACATTTTCTTGTGTAAATAGTACATTTTCTAGTATAAGTATTAAATTTTCATTTTGACCTGACCCGTCTTGCAGACAAAGATTTGTGAGACGGACTCACAAGTTTTTGTCTTAATTGAGGTTCTTAATTTGTAAAAGGAGAATGAGAGAAAGGGTTGCTACAAATTGTAGCTAGAGAGAGTGGCATTTTAAAAGTGTAGTGGCTTGTTGCGTAGTACTCTTATCCATCTATCTTTTTTTTTTTTCTTGCTCATCTTATATATTATTCATTGGTCAAATAAATTCTTTCGTCTTTACTTATTTTCTTTAGTTAATTTTTTCTTATCATTTTAATTTTATTTTTTTATATTTAATACTACTTTTAATATAATTTCTAAATATAATTTTATATACTAATATTAAATTAAATATTACAAAAAAAAAAAATTACACTTGTGTGAGACCGTCTCACAAATCCTTATCCGTGAGACAGGTTAGGTCGGGTTGATGAATCAATATAACAATGTAATACTTATACTAAATATAATGCAATACTAATTAAGAATAATGTGTTCGTTACTTATAAGGAAAAACGTAATACTTTTATATTTTGATGTAAAAGTATTACATTTTTCTCATATAAATAATGTTGGCAACTGTTTGTTGTTATAAGGAAAAATATAGTACTTTTGAGGAAAAATGTAATACTTTGAAATCAAAATGTAAAAGTATTAAATTTTTCTTCAAAAACAAAAAACTATTGCATTTTCCCATACAAGTAATAACCATTTTATTTCTTTTTAGTAACATTTTATTTTGACCCGACCTGGCTCACGAACGAAGATCCGTGAGAGACACAAATTTTTGCAAAAAAAAAAACAAAAATGGAGTACAAGTAACTTAGGCAAGCCTTGTTACGGAGTTAAACACACAAAATGGAGGGAAGAGTAGTAGAGATTTCCACTGCATGGTTTTTTGGCCCTGTTTGGTAAAATAGTTAGTTTATCAGTTAATTTTGATTTTATTTAACCACTATTAGCTTTTTAACTTGATTAAACAGTAAATATGCGTGTTTGATTAATTAGCTTTTTGTAACAGCTTATTGTTCTAAAATGTTAAAATTCAAAAAAACTGCTCAAAGTAGCTTTTTCGATCAACTGTACTCTTTGAGAAAGTCATTTTGTCTGTAATCAGCTATCAGCTAACAATTAATTTACCAAACATCTTTCTACAATTAACTAATGAGTTAATTCCAAAAATGGTCCTTCGACTATTGACTTTTACCAATTTTTGTCCTCGACTTTTAATTTTACCAAAGTTGGTCCCTTAACTATTGATTTTGTACCAGTTTTGGTCCTCGACTTTTAATTTTACCAAAGTTGGTCCCTTAACTATTGATTTTGTACCAATTTTGGTCATCGACTTTTAATTTTACCAAAGTTCGTCCCTTAACTATTGATTTTGTACCAATTTCGGTGCTTCTATTAAATCAAAGTTAAATAGGTGTTAAAATTGAGGGCAAAAATGTCAAATCAAATATTTTAACCTTTCTTCGTCACTTTGTTTCCCATCCTCCATCGCAAGATTATATAGGGAACAATGTGAGTCAATATATTTATTTTTTACATTTTATGTTAAATTGTTTCAAGTAATTAATTTTTTTTCTTTATTTTTTTTTTGTTTACTAAAATGTAATATATATACTCTGTAATAATTTTTTTTTGTAAGTTCTTTAACTAGATGTGGAGTGTTATTGTATATTTTATTGTTGTATTAGGTGTTTTTTTTAATTATTTGATAGCAAAAATGGTAGAAAAGGGCACCACTAGGAGGGGAAACAAAGTGAAGAAGAAAGGTTAAAATATTTGATTTGACATTTTTGCCCTCAATTTTAACATCTACTTAACATTGATTTAACAGAGGGACCAAAATTGGTACAAAATTAATAGTTAAGGGACCAACTTTGGTAAAATTAAAAGTTGATGACCAAAATTGGTACAAAATCAATAGTTAAGCGACCAACTTTGGTAAAATTAAAAGTCGAGGACAAAAATTAGTAAAAGTCAATAGTCGAAAGACCATTTCTGGAATTAACTCTTAAGTAATTATATCAACTAATCAAACCCACTAACTCAATCAACTAACACCTATTTACCAAACACTCCATTTGTCTTCTCTCCTTCTATAAGCATGGACTTTAAATGAAATTAATTAACTGTGTAAATGGAGTCCACTATCTTGGTTCAAGTTTCATGGTTAGTAAACTTATTTGGGCCTTTTAGCTAATCGGGTTTTGATCGTCCATTGGTATTTACCTCAACGGTATGAATTTTTGAATTTTGATAAAGAGGAAAACTAGAGAAAATTTAGAAATAGTGATAGATACCTAAATTTTGTATAATGATTATAGCATGGTAACTCATTGAAACATTTAGCAAGAACGTCTTTTGGGACTCACATAATGAAAACATCATATCCTTATTTGCCACATTATGGAGTAAAAGTGAGAAGGTAGAAATTAAAAGTACATATAGTAAAATTCTTATATTTAATCCCAATTTCTGACACATGGGCACATGGCTCTAGGAGACATATATATGCATATATGTCTCCTAGACCTAGGCGACAAATATTTTCAGTTGCCTTAGAGCATTCTTATCAATGCATATTTCAAGGATATTGGAACAGTAGCATCTTATGTGGAGGGAAGAGAAATTAGAGAGAGAAGGAGTGGGGTTCATCTGCAACTACCAGATATTGGAACAGTAATACAAGCAATGGGCGAATCATCTTCCTTCTTTTACTGACTGCGTCAGTTTTAGGCCCTTTTTGTTTTCTTTTCTTTTTTTCTTTTTTTTTTTTTCTCTTTTTCTATTTTTTATTTCTTTCTCCTCACATATTCTCTTTCCTAATCACACTTACAAAAACTCTTCAAATACCGTGAAAAAATTCCATTGATAAGGATGCTCTTAGCGCGTTTTGCAATATTGATATCAACTGTTGGCAATCCTATCAGTGATTAGCTTGGAGGAAGGTTATACAGTAACTTATAAGATGGCATAAGCCCTTTCCTGCCTGCATGTAATTTTTCTTAAAGTTGAAAGATACTGATTGATATACTCTGTTTCATTTCGCTAAATCCAAATAAAAATGGTTGAGCTATCGCTTTGGAGATTGGCAATAAATAGGCCAACTCCTTTTGCAGGTACGGTGTCTGTTGGTTTGCATCTCACGTAGTTTGAGACTTTGAGGTGGTTGAGCCACTGCTTTGTGTTTGTTTTCCCCGTTTATGGGCTGTTTTGTTTTGTTTGGTAAACATCCCAATTACAATGTTTAGTTGAAAGGATTTACAATTCGTGGGAAAAAAAAATAGATAAAATGACACAGCTAACCTTTTATTATTATTATTATTATTATTATTACACAAAGATTCCTATCACGACTCATGAAAATTCACAAAATAGGTCTTAAATGAAATAACATTTCTGAAAATAAGAGAGCTTATTCTGTTAGGCCTTTACAGCAATTTCAGCCTTACTTTACATACTATTTTCTTTTAAAAACCAGCACTTAGCATATATATTTGACAAAAACTATGAATACTACAGCACCTCTTATGTATGAAAAAATCTATAACTTAATTTAACTATAAACTGATTTTAGAGCAAAATAATATCCTGTCTAGTGAAACTATGGATAGGAAAGCATCTTTCACTCATGTTTGAAGAAAGCATATTCACAATACAATACTTTTGCAATTACCTTAAAGTAGTTAGTACACATAACTACATAAAAGTCTTTCAGGTTCACCATATTTCAAATACAATGCTTCAGCAAGTCTTCACTTTTCAGTGATACCTAGTTTAAAGTGTAATAAAACCACCACTTACGGATTATTAACAGATAACTGCTACTGTTTTTAATTACATAGAAGGCCATCATGCAGCTTCAGCAAAACCTATCTGGAGATTGCCATAGTCGAACACGGTGTGATACACCCCCATGAATACATCACCAAGAATCCTGCAATCATATACAAATTTTTTTGTATCATCTTAAACTACTTGTAAACTGACGGCACAGAATGTGTAGTTGTTTGTGTGTAAATGTGGTTTCTTCCTACTTCATCTCACAATTATTTCTGATGGTAAGAGTCAGTATAACTTACCAAAGAGGACCACGAGGTGCTGGCACATCCATAGCAAGAAATCCACTCACACAAATGGTAGCAACCCCTTCTCCAGTCTTGAGGATATACTGCAGACACAAGGGGAACGAGAGTTACAAATTACCAAGGGGATTGAGGGTATAAATAGTTGTATCTAAATAATCAGATAAATCTTGGTGCAATTAATAAAATATGTTTTTATGTTCAATAGACAATTGTGCTTCTATTGTTCTGTGATTGTTATCCATTCTCTAATGCACAGATAACAACCATCAAAACCTTTATTTACATCGTGAAAAGTACATGTAAGCAAATGAAACCAATGGGAGTCGAGTAGTAAATCATTTGGTTCATATTGGGCTAAAGTGGATAGAGAATTAGGTGCTTGGAGGGGATTAAGGATGCCAGGATGGTATTGGCCTAACCCATGTTTGTTTTGGGGCCTGGGGGATTGAATATTAGAATCACATGTTTGGTTGATTACAGGCGCTATCAAAGTGGGATTATGAAATTACATAATATTGCCCAAGTCATTGGGGGGGGCAACCATTTCACCCCCTAATCTACTGAGATTGCAATTTCACATCCTTGGCTCAAAACCTTACAAAAGAAGTATTCTTTACCTCGGTTATTTTTATTCGCTTTCATGTTTTTAATGTGTTCTTAAGAAATGTCAAAAGAAAATTCCCTAGTTAAACTGTGAAGTGTTTTTTTTTCCCTCCATATATATCTACCAAAGAGTAAATATACCAGATTATGTGGGCATAGAAATATACTCCGTATAAATTAGGAGAATGGGTATACCTGCTCTGGAGTGAGAACAAAATCTTTGTCAGCAATTTTGAATGTAACATTTGGCATGTTTGATATGCTATTGCAATCAATTGTCGATTCTCCCATTGGACTTGGTATTTTCTCACAAAGCTGACAAACACAAAAACTCAGATTTACAAAAGCATTATTTCGGAGTATTTATTATGTGCAGCTTCTGGCAGCAGGTAATTTCATAAATCTTCACCTGATTCACATAGTCAAAAACTTTCTCCTTGACCACCTTTTGCTTAAGCTGGTTCTGCATCCAAACAACAGCCATTTCACAGGCAGTGCACATTGGATCACTGGAGGATTTTCCCTCATTGTCCTTTTCAACTACCATTTCGATGTTAGAACTGCAAGAAATCAATTTTATGCATCATTAAAGCTGACCTTAATATGTATAAGAAATGGCATCACAATTAAACACCTGAAATTTAGGCGGTGTACCTAGTCAACTGGAACCATATTTGTACTTTCTTAAAAGAGAGCACAGTCTAAAGCAGGCAATGTAAAATTCATAGTCTAGACAAGCTGTGGAGTCTAGTGCATTAGTCTACCCAAGTTGGGTAGAATTTAACATATAAAGAGAGCAAATAATAAAGAAAACAATTTGACTGAGTTTGGAAATTTGAATTCTGCCCAAATGTCCCAATTAATTTAGGTGTTCTGCAAGATACAACAATTGTGTAAGAGAAGGAAGAAAGGAATCCTAACCCTGCAGCTCCATTAAAGAAACATAAGCCTACTTGTGAACACACTTCGTCAGGTTTCACCTGCAGACCATTAAAGAAGAATTTATTACTACCATAAATCTTAACGCAGGTTAAGAGGATGAACCAAAGAAACCTCAGGAAAGGGAACAAACCCCAGATACTAGCAGATCCCATATCATATTTCCATACTGAGAAACAATCTCTTTGCATTCTGTGCTCACTACTCCTTCTGCCCCAATGGCATGGTTGATTTCTGTCACAATGGTCTGAAGAGAAATGTGATTTTAGTAGTATAGATATTACCTAGAAACCAAATAGATGTCCAGCATTCTGTGCTTCCCCAAATATGTATATAAAACAAGAATGTTGCACTTACAGTTGGACCAGTAAGCAAAGATGTACCAGAATCCACAATAGCAGCACAGCCACCTTCACAAAAGCCTAAATAGAGAGAGCAAACCGAACTTAAATTCATAAGTTACACTTATTACTCTTTTATGAATTCTAAAACAAAATAATAAGTTATTCCATATTCTATTCACTAAATGAACAAAGGACATAATAAAAACCTCCACAAAAGCCTAAATAGAAACAACCAAGACTTTGAACATTGTAACTCATGTTATGCCCTTTCAGAATTTTATAGCCAGTAGTTAAAATTATGATTTCTTTATTAAAAGCATGACAGCATAGAATATAACATATATTACACTTGTAAAATTTCTCTGAGGAATAATGTTGATACGAGTAATGTGGTAAGTACAGCAAATCAATCTGTGAAAGTTAAGGGAAGAAATGGAGAATGTAGCTTCTCACCAGTTGAGCTGTTTCCAATGAGAAAATCTCCCATTTCAAACTGGAAAAAAAAAAAAAAAAAAAAAAAAAAAAAAAAAAAAAAAAAAAAAAAAAAAAAAAAAAAAAAAAAAATTTTTTTAAAAATTTTT
>NC_044925.1:19982672-19996477 GCF_003576645.1 Ipomoea triloba | reverse complement strand
AAAAAAAAAAAAAAAAAAAAAAAAAAAAAAAAAAAAAAAAAGAACAATGAACATCATAAGTAACTACTAAAGCTTTTTGAACCAATTTAACGGGAAACATGAAGGAAAATACTTAGGCACCTGCCAATAACCCTTCTGAGTGACAGGAACATAGGTGTGTTTCCCCTTAAAATGATTAGGATCAACACCACCAAAAATAAGTTCACCTCCCTCCTCAGCATTTGTGTCACGGTTAAGCCAAAAAGAGAATACTGGCTCATCTACAAGGCCTTGTTCCACCATGTTGTACCTGCACATCCACAACCAATTCTTTTAGTGCAAATAAGTCAAGTTAGGTAGAAAAGCCTGTTGAGGTTATACCCAAGTCAACAGATGTGTTTAAAATATTACCAGACAGGAACAACATCTTCAACAGAGATTTCCTGGAACCCAAGCCCAAGTAGCCCATCAAATTTGGCCAATACAAATGTAAGACTAGGTTCCTTTGTAGTTTCAATAAAGACCTGATGCAAGTAGCAGGACAGTTACAGATCAATCAAGAAAAAGAATATAAAAATATATTGCACTGAACTAGAGGTAAACAAAAATTCACCTGATCTTTGACTACAAGATCACCAACTCCAACATTGTCTTGACTGAGAAAGCCAGAAATAGATCCAGATCCATATGTGATTGAGCAAGATGTTCCTGAGGAAATAACAAAGGATAAGATAACTTGATTTTTAAAATAAGGCTTTGAAGGGGCTACTTATTGTCACATACTATAGCTTATCACAACCATCAAATTGAACAGTCATACTCAACATTATTTTTACCTATCTTTGTATAGGTAGAGGACTTGCTTGACTTGTACTTTGAATGAAAATAGCAAGCAATCTGAGGAGTAAATTAAGTTTATCAAAGAAGAGTCAAAAAATCTGTAAAGGGAAAACATCAAAAGTGAGCAGGGCATACAGAAAAGTAGCACTTGGATGATGGAACCCAGAGATTAGAACTGCCAGTGTCAAATATAACAGTAAATTTCTGAGGGGGTGAACCAATACTGATCTCTCCATAGTACTGTGCATCCAAGTAATTCTTCAAAGAGACAATGCCTGTATCTGAGTCACCCAACTTGTTGTTAGCACCCTTCCCACATTTTCCTTGCACTCTAGCTGCTTTGGCTGCTTTAATACTATTGAAATCCAAGGGATTCTTCTTCAATCCAACTCTCAGTAATTTCTCAGAGGAAGCAGGAAGCACAGAACATGCAATGACCCACAAAAGAATAGAAGCACATAGATATTTCCATGCCATGTTCAAAGGTTTCCTGTAAAAGAATAAAGAAGGGTTAAACATCTTTAGCTCTTCCATAAGTAAAAAGCCAGCCATCATCAAAGTTCAAGAAAAAGAAATAAAGCTCATTTGTTGCTAGAAGGCTGGAATTAAGCACCTCACACAGACAAAAAACATCATATACAACTCAAAACCCCCCGCATCCCTCCCAAGAAGAAGGGTTAAAAAACAAAACAAAACAAAAAGGTTTCAGATAGAACAATTTAGCATGCATTTTAGAGATTGAGCGAGCAAGTCCTAGCTCAATAACTGATAATGAACAGGGAAAACAATATTATGTAAATAATGTTCAATATCGATCATTAACTGGAAACACTTGCCACAAACAAGAACATACATCTGAAGATCATTTGGTCAAAGAGAACTTATCTCATTCCAGTTCTGTTTCTTGTTAACAGGATGCAATTTTACTTAGGTAACAAATCATGTAGCTAACTAGCTAAGAGCTGCTAGAGACCTTTACCTTTCCATCACTTACCTCAAGCCATGCAGAACTGATTCAATTTCACTTGCAAAAATTAGCCTGTGACTTTTTCTTTTTTTATTTCATATTTACTAATTTCTAATCGGACACAATTTCCAGGACTCATCCGGGTAAAGAAAAGGGTGGTCTCTATACAATTTGTGTAACAAAATAAGTGAATAAGTAGTAATAAACAGACTCGCACAAAACATAAATCAAGAAACTACAGAGCACACATTAGTTGTATATAGGAAGAATATAACCCTAACCATAAGCAACCAAATCCAATCTACTAAGCTGAATTGATCACTGATCAGAAAACTTTAAAATTAAAAATTAAAAAAAGGCAAAACTAAGAAAATGAGCTGATTTTCAAGGACAATAACATAGCGGGGAAAAGGATGTGAACATACAAAAAATTCAGTTAAATTGTTTCACGAGTACAGTAGGATAGGCAAAAGAAATAAGGTAGTCTACATAGACAAAGTTCAATTAGATTTCCGTTGTAAAACAAAGGAATACTATAAAAAAAACAGTACTAGAAAATCAAAAGTAAATCTGCTAGAAGCCTAAAAAAGAGTTGAACAACAGTCAGCGCCGCAAAAAGGTATCAATAATAACAGTAGATGAAGAATCCATATGGAGAAAAGCATAAGCAACTGATAATCATCACTAATCAAGGAAGCAGAGAACAATAATACAGAAGAAATCGAAAGATTTAAAAGAGGTCAAACCTTGAAGTGATGAAGATGCTTGGAGAAGGGGAGAGAGCGGGTCTGTAGACTAAAAAGCCACAGAGGTGAGAATGAGATATTTATTGGAGATTTTGGAGTACACGATAGTGTATTGCCCATCTGATACTGTATTTTGTATGCACGAGAGGGATACTGAGGGCCACGTCCTACTCAGCGCGTGTATTCACCCATGAATCTCTTCCCTCACAGATTGAATCTCGGCAATTTAGAGTATTTATACTAGTGAATTTTTTTTATGATTTTTGAAGAGTTTTTGTAAGTGTGATTAGAAAAGAGAATATGTAGGAAGAAAAAGAAAAAAAACAAAAAAACTACATGCTATTCACACGCCCGTGTGGACGTGGGCGTTTGCTGTGCGAAAAACGTGCACAGCATTAATTATTTCTCCCTCCATTCAGCATTAATTCACTTTTTTAAAAAATCAATATTTATAGGAGAACCAAACTCATTCTCTATCTCTTTTCTCTTTCTCCCACATCACCACTTACTATTTCAAAACCCACTAAAAGTTCATTAGTAGGGATGCTCTTATATCATGGACCAGAGTCCACATGACAAATTATGCTATGGACCCGAGTTCTAAAATTGTGAACATGAACTCAAGTCCACCTTACAAGGTGAACCCGGCTCCATGGCATAACAACCGGAATCCGCATAGCATTATGGACCCTGAATTGAAACAATTGGTAAGGAATTCATAACACAAAACACAAAAATTCACAACACAAGACACATAGCATAGCATTATGGACCTAAGTGCATTCAAATCCTTACTATAACCACCATGCTCTAACCCAACCTAAGCTTCTGGGACGAAACTTATTTTAAGGAGTAGAATGTAAGACCCGAAAATACTTTCCTACAAAACTCCAATTTCTTCAATCTCAAAATAAAACTATTTGTATAATTTACTCATATAATAATTTTCCAATGGGTGTGTGTATGAAATATTTTAAACTCTTTATTTCAAATGATTTAATACAAATATTTATATACTTATTTATTGGTTTTAAAATCTCTATTTACGATAAATACTTATTATTTAAAAACTTGAACAAAAAGTCTATTTCAAACGAACTTGTGAACATGATAGCCAAGTTTTTTAGCCAAACTTGATTTCAAAATGAACCTAGCATATTTCTAAATTTATTATGTTGTCTTTCCACCCGATCTTGACCCAACTTTTGACCCAAAATTATAACCCGATATTTATAAACTGCAAAGGACCGAATTGCCCTTCCTAGCCGTGTAGAGACCCTCTTCCTAGGGTTTTGTGCCCATATTTAAACAACACTATGAGCCTCTTCAATCCCTTCCTTGCTCTTCCTCACAAAATCTCCAGGAGACTCTCACCAACACTAAGGAAGCAACCATTGTGAGTTTTCTTCTTCTTCCCTTCTCCTTCATTTCTTCATTTCATCTTCTTCTTCCTCCTGCATTATCTCATTGTTTATTTGTGTGTATATGCTTGTGTATGATGTTTGCTTTGTATGTTCTTGTTTGGGTTGCTAGGAGGTGAAGGAAGTGGGCAACATTGAAGAATATAGGAGGGATTCGTGCTAATAGGCTAGCAAGCTTGAGATATAACCCATGGATGCCCAAAACCTATTATTTTACCCTATAACCTGTGATATATGCATGTGTATGCATTTATCTGTTTGATACTTGAAAATAATGAGATATGTGTTGTTTTATGTCTATAATGATGTGGGGGTGATGTCTTGATGAAATATTGTTGTGGTTGGGTGATCTAGAGATGATTTGTGGTCTAGAAATGGTGATTCTCGAAGTATTGTTGCATTTGTAATTTTTGAGAGGCCACTGCTTTGCCATTGTGTGTGGGTGTGCAGGACTAGTCGCGGAATTGGGGTTTCCGCCGGCTAGCCCCGTGCATGATGGCAGGCTAGGGATGACTTGTTGGAAAATAGCACTAAAAATGGCATTTTAAGTGGCCATTTTGTGGTATAAATATATGTGGGGTCCACATCCGATATGGGTCGGGTCAAAGTGGATTCGGGTTCTTCGTTCTTAGACGAAGAGATCGATATATTATACGCTCAAAATGGATAATAGGTGAATGAGAAATTGATTCTCAAAGTAGACCAATTTGAGATGGAATTCAAGTGTGGAAAAGCTTATGTAGCTTTGTCCCACATTGGTTGGGAATGAATATTTGCACCACTATAAATACAAGAAGCTTTTTAAAGCTAATTGACTTGTATGGCATAGAGGCTCTCTTTCGCGCGCTCGTGTACGCATGCGCCAACAATGGCTGGCCTTGCAGGCATAAGTTATGTCATATTTTCGAACGAGTTTTTCATCTCAGATCACAAGAGATCAGAAGTTCGAGAGGAAATTGGCTGGCCTTGTGGGCTAAGTTATGCCATATTTTCGAGCGAGTTTTTCATCTCAGACCGCAAGAGATCAGAAGTTCGAGACATCGAACGAACTGATCTCGTTCGAGACATCAAATGAACTGACCTCTCGAGAGGTAGTTCGATGTCTCGCGGACGGAGTCGACCTCTCGCGTGCGAGTGCGATGTCGCGCAGCCCGGGTTGGCGCGCGCGTCCGATGTCTCGCGGACCTCTGCAACGTCTCGCGGCTGATACGATGTCTCGCAGCTTGCACTACTTGATGTCTCGAACCAACGCTGATGTCTCGAAGGTACGCAGACTGGAACGATGTCTCGTACCGCGACTCCGGTGACCTCTCTAACTACGACCGCTCACCTACTGGATCCAATGAAAGAAATGACTCTTGGCATTACGGAATTAAATCTATTAATTCCAATCATCATTTCAGAGTTAATTCTTGTTAGTGGATTAGTTAGTGGGTGTTAATATTTCGCTAGTGGAGGAAAGGTTACACATGGGAAATTAAATGCCAGATTTAATACTATGATCCCATCCTCTACTATAAATTCGTTGGTGAGCAGCTGATTTGCAAGGACAAGCTACACAGAACACACCTACGAAAAAATTTCTCCCTCAAAACTCTATTCATCCTTTCCTTCAAGCCATCTGCGTTCATCCCACGTTTTAGTTCGCCGGGTTCCAAGTTTGTGTGCTCAAACGCAGGAGTCATAGTATGTTTTATCTTGAGAAACCTAGGCCGCAACGCTCCAGCACCCCAGGAGGCGGTAAATAAGGTTTTAAGGACAGTGGCAACACAACTCGTGCTTCCAACGGCCCCAATACCATACAGTTCACCCTGCTTGTATTTTCTTATCCTTTGTGGATTATTTCCTCTGTAATTCTCTGATCCTACG
Source organism: Ipomoea triloba (assembly GCF_003576645.1). Taxonomy (NCBI): domain Eukaryota; kingdom Viridiplantae; phylum Streptophyta; class Magnoliopsida; order Solanales; family Convolvulaceae; genus Ipomoea; species Ipomoea triloba. Next base: position 19,990,655 of record NC_044925.1, on the reverse strand, counting down.
TGGATTAGTTCTCTTATCATTGTATTTGCTTTGTTGTTGTTTTCCATTTTCTGTGTATTTCCAATTGTCAGATTTCTAACATGGCGGACCTCCAAGCCCTGCCATCTTGGGTCATGGTTGCCGCAAAACCTCTAAGTCCTGCCGCGTAGTTCTATGTAGCCACGAGCCTTTACGTGAGACCCTTGGGTTCTACTAGTTAGGGTCTTGCCACAGACCAATCTCGTGGGCCCGGTTGGCTCAAGAGGTTCGGGAACTTGGTTTGGTTGTGACTAAATACCTAGTATTATGTGTACAAAATCCATTTTCAAATAAGGTATGATCTTCTATTTCTACTATGTGTGGTTCAAGCATGAGTTGTTATATGGGTTGGGTATATCAAATATGAGTTGAAATCGTTATGGGCGTATTTATGATCCTAGAAATGACGAATGTTGGCCTATGGGCATGATTGGAAACACTTGGTTCATAATTGTGGGTGTGTGTGTGTTTAAGCATAAGTATATTTATATATGCTTATATCTCTCTATTTACCCTAATCAAAACATATGTTTCGTACACTGTAACTACCTATTTATTTTAGAAAATCTATATCTATATGTTTATGCTCTTTTAAATTTTTTTATATATATATATATATATTAAGGAAGACCCGATTGGACTACCGTCTCTTTAGCATAAATGATGGAAAGAAATTCGATAGAAGTCATCCCGGATATTTGTATGTAAAGTAGCCTGGTATAAATCATCCTGGGTTTACTTAGGACTTGAGTTATTACTCGTTGACTTTGGAATCCCAGTTAGGGGGTGTGCATACTAAAGGTAGCGATCCTGATTCCAAATGAGATTTGAGTGGGAGATGTGATTGGGTTCAGCAGAAAGTTGTTGTTCCCGGATTAGCATCATTCACACATGGTGAAGACCTAAGCTCATCACTAATATGATTGAGATTGATTGAGAATGATTGAGTTTGCTCCAGTATTATTGTAAAGTATTATTATTTTCTTGAGGGTGCGAGTGATGTTATAAATAGTATATATTTTGAGAATTATCCTACTATGATGATCTTTTATTTGCATATGGTAACGTTAGAAGATGGTTATTACTTACCCTTGCAGGTTAAGTTATTATGGTGGTATAAAGCTAATATTATGCTTATGTTCCTACTTATGGTAATTCAGTTAAACTATCCAAATTACTTACTCTCCTTGGTTTACATTTATATGCATACCTATCTGTTTATGTAGTCCTTATTACATGCATGCGTGTGGGTATGAGTTATATATATATATATATATATATATATATATATATATATATATATATATATATATGATAAAGTATATACAGATCATATAAGCTAGGGATCGGATACAGTCCGAGTTGGAGTACTTAGCCAAATTATCTCTAGCTTGGGTTTTGTGTTGGGCTCGAGTGACGTGACAGGGGGTCAGAGGTTCCTGAGCTCCCTTGTAGCTTTTAGAAATTGCCAAAAGTCTCACTCTTCGTAATTAATGCGGTATTTATAGCCGGGGTTAGGGGACAAATTTCGCCTCTCTGGCATGATGGACACGTGGAGCTCATGCGCAAGCGGTTAGCGGGGCGGAACTGACACGTGGTCTAGAATACTCTTAGAGATATCGGGACTTAGTCCCCAGGGGATGGATCGGCAGGTCGATCTCGATCGAAGAGAGAGGAAGGCACGGTGTTAGACGATCGAGCCCATGGTTGACTAGATCGGGAGACCGGTCAAGGAACGGTCGGTAAGGGCGACAAAAGAGGTCGGGGATGGTCGGCTCGCTTAAGACGCGCACCAAGGGTCCGATATCGATCACTGTATCTGCACGGTTCTCGGGAAATATTCCCCATAATATAAATACATATATACATATACATACATATATATACATATATACACATATATATACATACATATATATACATACATATATACACATATATATACATACATATACACATATATATACATACATATACACATATATACATACATATACACATATATATATACATACATATATACACATATATACATACATATATACACATATATACATACATACACACACACACACACACACACACACACATATATATATATATTAGTATTCAGGTGCACAATAAAGTTATGTTGTGAACGTGTGCATCTCCCCCGTGCATTGATGGTGCATCGATCTGACGGTCCAGATAATCCGTTCAACTCACTGCGTGCACCATGCATCACTGTTCCCGGGGAGCATAGTAGGAACTTCAAGTACCACTCCCTCATGTTCGAAATTTAAACGCCTGAGTTCCGTTCATCATTCTCGATGATCAAGGGCGGTAAAAAAGGAGAATCAGTTCTGTATCGATGAAGCACCAACCCGATGGAGGAAATCGTCGGCAACACATTGATGTGCGGCTTGGACTAGGTTGGGTTACAAAGTAACGATTTCGTTCTGTTGGTCCAATGGTGGGCTTGCATGCGGAAGTGCCGGTATTCACTACGAGTGATCGCAGTGCGATGACCACGGGGGCAACGAGCGTCCGCGTAATGGTCCCAGATTAGGAGTCGTTGACTAATGATGGCTGGGCTACGCAACACCAGTGACTCCGTAGTGCAGAGGTTCGCCAACCCCTTTTGCCAAGAATTGCACCGCATTGAGGATTGCAAACACCTAGTGAACTAAAAATTCTTGTGGCCTTAATATTCCTCGTGTTTGCTTAGGAGTACAAATAATGGCATAGACAATGTGAGTTGTTTTCTCCGCTGCTATAATTCCGCATTCCTTTCAACAATTTCACCCCTAAGAGGACTCAATGCAGCTAAGCAAAAAATTGCACAACAATGACACACTCATAGACGTATCTACTGACTATACAAAAATAACACACAAGGCACCCCACTTACCACGGTTTGCCCACCTCTGCGCCGACCGCCGCCTTGTAGAAACCTAGGAAGCAACTCCGACAGCCACCACCCCCACCGCATCCTATACCGCCGTGAGATTAGTGAACCTGAACGAGTGCCTCTTGAACCTCCCAGATGACGCCGTGAAGCGGTTTGCACCTACCGTACCCAGAGTCGACGATGAAAATAGATGCCCGAACCCACTCTTGTTCGATCGGCGACTGCCATACGACCTAGCCATCACTAGCAGCTCGACGCAAGAACCCGTGGCGAGAGGAAGAGAGAACACTTGGGGTTGGGGATTCAACCGTTTGGGAGAAGAAGGACAGAACACACCGGAAGTCCACAACCTGAACCACGAGAGTCAAAAGCGGAGTATAACACCGAAAAAAAAAAGATATTTAAAATAAAACCCAGAGCACAGAACTTATTGCCCAATGCACACACCTACGCATGGACAGTAGAAATGAGTGCAATCAGGACCACCCATTACCCCAAACACAAGGCGTATATGAATGCACTAGTTCTCACTGAAACTCAAGTTCACATATGAACTTAATTCTATATACATATATGTATATGTGTGTGTGTGTGCGCGTGTATATATATATATATATATATATATATATATACATATGTTCATCTATAAAATAACTATATGCTCTATGAACTACTTGAATTGCTCCTTCATGCTTATAAAGTGGTTTAAATGATTTATGATGTTGTTAGAGTTTTTCGAACTAAAGTATCGTTTTACAAACTAAAATTAACTATTTTTCAAACCCTATTGATATGGTTAATTTCTCATGTACTCAAATGTATAAAATAAGTATAGAAATTGTATGTAAAAACATGATATTGAATAGAGAATTAGCCCTCAAATCCATCTCCTTTATTGCTTAAACATAGAATAAGAGTTTAGAGAGAAGAGGGAGCATGCTTGGTGTTCTAGAGAGAGGAAGAGTTAGGCCAAAAGTCCTACCATGTAGGGTTAAAGTCCCTTATATAGGACTAAATATCGTATAATACACCGAACATACGTATAGCACTCGTAGGGCGGTATACCCGGGGTATATTCCCTATCACCTATATTTATACTTACTTTATAGGGTTGAGTGGTTTATACTTAGCATGTTTATGCTAACAGGTTGTTTCCTTTTGATTTAAATACCATTTTCATGTTTGGATTGATGTATGTTGAGAGCGCGCTTAGTGAAGGATATAGTAGCTTAGCTCTGTTTTGTGCTAGTCGTTTACTCTTGTGTTTAGTCCATATATATCCCTTCACCATGTTTTATGATGAGGAGTATTTTGAGACTTGCGATTGTAGACTCATGTAGCTGTAGACTACCTTTTGGGTTTCGATTGGTGCTTATTAGACACTTTGATGGGTTGTGAACCCATGTTTGTTTTGTTGGATGTTTGAGCTTTGACTCTAGTAGTTTAGCCTAGTAGTCATCCTAGTGTGGATGGTTGCGACGGTAGCATCCCCTAGAATACTTAGGATGTTAATCTTTAAATCTAATATCAGATGTCTATGTCTTTATTTCTATCTCTGTATTATATTAGGTTCAAATGTTAAAATTTGGGGGTGTTACACATCTAATACTATCAATTAGTCAAACGCACTAACCAAATCAACTAATCGTTATCAGCTAACACTATTTACCAAACACTCCCAAAATCTAGTTGTGAATTACTCTCTCATAATAATTTTTTAATAGTGTGTTAAGACACATTTGAAATAATAATAATAATATTATTATTATTATTAATAATATTATTAATAATAATAAATTCCTTATTTAGGGTTATTATTTTTAAAAAATGTGTAAAATGAGATCTATAAATACGTTGAATAGAGTTGTTTTCTTGTTTGGTAGCAAGTCATAACTCTATAAACAATTCAAAACATCTGATATAATAAACAAGTAAACAACACGGCAACACCTAGAGCAGCAGTTGGGAACAAACCATTTCTGTAATAGAACGAAATTAACTAATTATTATAGAATTATATGCAATTCCAAATCTCCAATTTTAATTTATTTATTTCATCTATTACTTGTGAGGTTAGGTCGTTGGTTCACCACCTATTTTTTAATTGCTTCATGTCTCACCTTTCTTGCAGTACTATTTATTATTCATAAATCAATTCAACTTCTCTTTCTTTAATTATTTTCATATAAATTTTAAGTTTAGCTTCTTTTTTCTTTTTAACAATATGTTTGGTGAAGCTTATAAATATATCAATTTTATATACTAATACTAAATTAAATATTACAAAAAATGTCAATAATATGTACATAATTTATTAAATAAAGATACATAATATGTCAAATTGTCAATTGAAGGTACATAATAAAGTAATTGTACTAGGTTTACAATTTATTAACTACATTTACATAATATATTAATTGTAATGGGTACATATTCTATTACAAGAATATACTTAATATGTTAATTGCAAATACATAATTTTACTATCATTTTGAACTGAAAAATTCTTGATGTACTCTCAAATTTTCTCCCAACTTTTACCACCACTTGTGTTCAAATTTGATTTGAGGAAGTAAAAGATGAATGGATAAACATTATGACCCCCTACTAAATTAAGCAATCAAGGTATGTCATGTTATAGGGGTAGAGAATGAGAGTAAAATTTAGAAGTTTATGTAAAATTACTCAAATTCATAATATAAGGTGGACCTTATCCGTGATATAACAATTAGTTAGGTTATCCTTAACTCAGAAATTTCTCTCACTTTCTAAAATGGGTCTCACTTTCACATCATCAAATTTACAAATTCTTCACTATTTGTTCTACATTCCTGCAATATTCTCTCACTTGTCCAACTTTCATATTATATTATAAATATAATAACTAAAAATATAATAGGAAATAAAAAAGATAAAAAAAAAAGTACACATATCAAATTTATCATGCATTTCTCCCACTTTTTCATTCTCTCTCCTCTTGCTAATTTAGCAATTTATCTTTCCTATTGCAACACATGGCATTAAATATTAATTAAAAAAAAACTCTCTCTTGCCACATAGATTAGAAAGGGGAGAGATTGGCAGGGTTGAGGACAGCCTTACCGCAAGTTATTAGGTGTGGGCCTACTATCATTTCAACAACCTTTAATTTTATTTTCATTTACTCAGTATTAATTTATTTGAATTTAAATAATATTTGAAATTAATTAAAACATCACAATATTCTAAATAGAGAGACGTCACACGCACAATATTCTATTTACCAAGCACCCTCTTTATATATTAAATCAATGTGCTAAATTCATGTGAACATTTAGAAGAGGTTATCATATTACAAGGTGATTAGTTGGGGAAGAATAGGAGGGAAATAAAATATAATTCGGTGCGAAGAAAATAGGGTGAGAATAAAGTAAGAATTCAAATTACATTACTATATAGGGAGGAATAGAATTACTGAAAATGAGAATGTAAGAAGTAGTACAAAGATTAAAATGTTCTTGTATAATAATAAGACTATTAATAATCAAGGATAAAAAAACTCTTTTTTTTTCTTTTTCTTTTTTCTTTTCCCATTGAATTGCAATTCATATGGAGAAGGTATGAATTGTAATTCAACAAAATTAGAGAATTACAATTCTCTCTAACTAAATAATGTAATTCAGATTACCAAATAATTATGATGTAACTGAATTGCAACTACATCCAACCAAACAACCCACTTGTTACAATATATTAGGCTTCAACACGAATCTCACGCGCGGAATTTCAATAGCAGCTAACCAACTATCCGACTAAAGAGGTACTGAACATTATAAATTCATATGCAGAAACTTCCACGAAATTTCCATCAAAGAAATCGACAATGAACTAACCACAATATATATATAATGATATATACGATGCATCATGCCCGTTGAATTCATTTTATCCACTCAAATTCATTAATTTTGTATTATTTTATATATAATTTCTTAAGACTTATTTCATAATATATATAAATTTAAAACTTAATTTGTCATTAAAAACTTTTTTTTAATACAACTGACTCTATTACATTGTAGTATTTGTTCATCTATACTTTCTCAACCTTCAAGGCTAGATCTCATGACCTATAATATTAACAATAAAATACTCAAATTGAAAAGAATGAGGTTAAGCAGATTAATTAGTTTGCAGAATAAAAACTAATAGACCAAGAGTAGAGTATTTTTTTTTTTTCTGTCCGTATACTTTCTCAACCTACTGAAGTCCAACAAAGTCAACATTGCCCACACTGAGGGGCGAACCCATGACCTCCCACTTGGGAGAATCACTTTATGCCGCTTAACCACAAGGCCTTTGGCAAGAGTAGAGTATTTTAAGAAATGGAATATAGAAATAATAGAAAATGCATGGTATTACTTACGAAGATATAATTAGACCACTGATTTTTTATTTTTATTTTAAACGTAATTGACCCCTAAACAAGTAAACACTTGTTTTTTTTTTTTGAGTACTACTGACTCTGTTACAATGAATTAACAGTTGCCTCCACTGAACCTCAAATCCACTCCCATCATCCATGTGAGAGTGTTAATCAGGACACCGGATGCCACTTGATCACAAGGTCTTTGGCAGCAAGTAAACACTTGTTAATTAAACCAAAATGACTAGTTGTGTTGTAGAGATTAATTGCAGGTAATTTGCTTACATGGATATATATATATATATATATATATATATATATATATATATATATATATAGAGAGAGAGAGAGAGAGAGAGATAAGAATTTAGGTGCGGGACGCACCTTAAGAATACAAACCACGCACCTTAAGTTTCAAAAAATTGACGCACCTTAAGCATACAGATCACACCTTAAGAAGAAAAACAACGTACCTTAAGAATGAAAACCACGCACCTAAAATTTTAAAATGACGCACCTTAAGTTTCACGCATCTTAAGAATGAAAACCACGCACCTAAAACAACTGCACCTAAGAAAGCCAACTGCACGGAACCTCATATATATATATATATATATATATATATATATATATATATATATATATATATATATATATATATATATATATA